>NW_019228562.1:163746-170204 GCF_002742605.1 Olea europaea var. sylvestris
CATCACAAGATACCAAGCACAACATCAATATCCAGTCTTTGGATAGAGATATTGACTTGTAAGCGGTACTCTTGGTGTAGTGATCAAACATTGACGATAAAACAACGTGTCAATCAATAAACCTTTCTTTGGACCAATTTATTGATCACACATTAAATCAAATAATCGTCACACGTTTATCACCATAGGTATAAGTGTATTCGGTTAAATATTGACCTTCCTTTGGGCCGACCAATATTCCCATGAATAACACATGCACAAACACTTTTTAACATTCTAAGTTAGTCAATTTTTACAAGAGAGGTTGCTTTGGCAACATGTTGCTTCAATTAACTAACTTTCGAATATTATATATCTTAAAAGAGTGGCTCCGGCCCACGCCCACGCCACAGGCAGGCGCTGCTGCGTTTTGTAGCAGCGCTTGTGTGCTGCTGCAAAACGCAGCAGCTGCTGCATCGCCGGCGCTGCAATTCGACGGATGCAGCAGCCCCGCCTCGACATACCCGTCGGCGGCCCTTTTTTTTTTTTTTTTTTACGTACAGAAATCTAAACCCAAAAATCCAAATTTCCAAAATCTGAAATTTTTTCAACCATTAATCCGAATTTCAAAAATAACAAGAATTATACCGCAAATTTTTTTTTCAAATTTAACAAAATATATAACCAAAAATTGTTAAATCTAAAAATTTCAAAATATATTACAAGAACCAAATTATATTATTCGATTCTCAATGATTCAACATGAAGAGGCTCTGATACCACTTGTTGGAGAATTTAGTGTTTTAAATTACCGGATCTTTCATGTTAAATCATCAAAAAATGCAAGAATTAAAGCGGAAGCATACCTAAATCAGACATGGTTAATCCAATATGAATTTCGTGGTATGGTCTTCCAAATTTACACACAGTCTCCTTTTCCTCTCTGTGATGGGATGTAGTAGATAATGAATAATACGTTGCATGTGATCTGGGGACCATAACTTATTTATATAGGGATGCCCTTTGACCTAATTCGGCCCATTATAGAATTAGGATTTGGGCACGGTCTCTACACATATGTAAACACTTTAACTGGATACATTAAAGCCCAAAATTCAAGTCTTATTAGATCACTTTAATTGGGTTCAACCGAATTCGATAGCCTATAATTTAACACACAATTATTCATACATACAAGTCCATCTTTAATTAAAAATCTTTACAATCTCCCACTTGAGCTATATGTGTCACCTTATAATTGTGCATTAAATATAACCTTATGAGTACTCAGAATCTTGCTATCATTACCGAATGTATCCCCAAACAATCCCGTCCATCAATCATATCAACATAAGATCACAGCGGCTTTCGCTACTTTCACGTAGCTAAACCCATCAATGGTCACGTATATCAATATAACCGAATGACATGGATCAAGCATGGATGTGTAGTATGGAAATTACATGTAATGTGATCTGTAACATGCCTATTTCCAATTGGTCCACCTTAATACCTTAGTGAGATCATTTTAAACAATTTCAGAGATAATTAACCAAATAACTTTATAACTGAAAATAATTTTAACTTTAAACCGTATCCAAAATAATAGTGCATGTGTCCAATATGAAAAATAAAAATACAAACTCCCACTAAAACTAGATATCCTCAAGAGAATGAATGTAGCCAAAAATGAGAAGAAAGAGGAAAAAAACATAACCGGAGAGAGAATCAACTCGTCTGTAACCTTTTCTTCTAGGGTTTTCTCTCTTCCGTTTACTTTGGCTGCATGAATAATTATTTCCTTAATGCTCATCATGGCTAAAGGATTCTATATTCTTAATTCTTCAGTCCAAGCCGAAGCTTTAATTATTAACATTGGTCATCCAGCTTCATTATAATTATCATGTAACCCCTCAATTATTTAACAATTCCTTTAAGCCATTTTCCCTTTTTATTTCACTAATTTGAGTCAAATCCATTTGATATGGGCTTGTGCTTTTTATTTCTACCTTCTACCAATTTATACAATTCAGGACTATATTGTATTCAATAAAAAAGTTGTAAATTCCATTTTATTTGTATATCCTTTTTACCCTTTTATCTCCCAAGAAATTTGGGTGGTTCTAGGCAATTAAAAGTTTAGTAGGATTACAAAATTTAATTTTTCATTTGTTAAAAAAAATAAAAAATTCTTGACTCGAAATAATACTCTCAAAAAATGGTATATATCGACTAACGTATCTTTTTGAGAAATTTTAATATTTCACAAAGTTTGGAAAAATAAAGTATTTAAAATGTCAACTATATAATCTCACTCTAATATCAACTATAGAAGTTATAACCCACTCTATTTCGTGGGACAATCACTTTTGTCAAATTTTCAACCACGAATTTTATCAATTTCAATTAAAATCTACTAAAAATTTGATTTTTAACTACACCAAACAGGAGCTAATATTTTTATAGCTAGAGAATCTATTAGCTATATTTTCCGATGAAGGTATTTCGCTGATCATTTTTTACAGTCTTGTTTTACTTTTTGCTTTGGGAAAGTAGAAAGAAATCTATCTTTATGTGAATCCAATATCACTTAAAGGTACATTCAAGATTAGAAAAATTGGAAAAAACAAATAAAAACGCAAGGAAAGGGGAAGAAAGGGAAACTACCTGTTTATTTGGGTTTAGCTTTTGCTTTCATTTGGCAGCCATTGATGGAACCTTTGTGGGGGAAGTATGAAGAAACTTGATCTGAATCGGAGCATCCAATGCTTATGGCAGCACACACCAAGAGACGGAAGAAAAACACATTTGTTTAGTTTTCATGCTGATGTCCTTTTAGGACATATTGTTGGCACAACATGGTTGAGATGCTTAATCTGATCATTTAAGGAGGAATTCTTTTAATGTCCAAGATTCACATTATCTATTGTCATTTTGTGCCTCCTTTTAATTGCTATTTACGAGTATATTTGATGCAAGAAGTTTCAAATCAAGTGAAGCGGAGATGTCAGATAGCACGTTGATGACGTTGAGATACCATGAGATGATGGATCGGCGCAAAGATGGAAGGTGATTGCAATACCTTCCTTAATTGGAGGCAATTTTGACATTTTTTTGATAATTTGGTCATAACTTTGGTTACGATTATCAGAATCGCCATTATGACTCCAATTCGAAAAGCTCTTGTCAACGCACACATCATGGTCACCCAGCTATGCTCGGTTGGCATCAATTTCGAGGCCAAAATCCGCTGTTTTCCCCCTTCGAATTTCAATTTTTAGTTATTTTTTCCATTTATGATAATGTTTCGTTTTCTTTTTCTAGTTGATTTCGAATCCGATTTTTGCCAAATTTTTAGCGAGTTCTTTTATTCCATATTTTATTTTGGTGGAATTTTCGGGGACTTTGCCATTTTTGGTAAATTTTCATAATTTCGTAGTTTGTCAGCTATTTGACCCGACTTGTAGGTTAACTTTCGTATTCTGCGTTGTAATAAAGTTAAGTTGAATTTCAGATAATTCTCTCTGTCTCTTGGGCGTTTTTCCTTCGTGTTCTTTTTGCGAATTAGATGTTGCAACTAGCCTGCAGGATAATCACTATTCTACACGGCATCTTTATTCCTAGTACCAATTTTAAAATGTTTTATCATTGCACGTTGACAGCAGTTTTCTTTTCCGTGGCTTGCATTGTTGTTGGATTTAGGGCTGATCTCAAACTTTGACTGCATTATGAAATCGAAGTTGTCAAAAAAGAAAAGGGATTATGGGGGAATAAACACCTCTTTCACTTAAATTTTCCTCATGATACCCTCTAAGATAGTATTATTGGAATTCATTTTCATTTTATTCAAGTTTATTTTGAGCAGAATTATAATAGTCTTAGAACTTTGATTCGTTATAGAAATCAGATAACTACTTTTGTGTTCATTTTTAATTGAAGATATTTTGACTAATGATAAGTGGAATATATTCAATTTATTTATAATATTTTCGTCTTCTATGCAATGTATATCACATTTCCTCAATCTAAATTTGATTTTACCGACATTATTAAATATTTCTTTAGTCTTCCTACAATGCAGGGATGGAAATTTTCCATTATCCAAGTACGTGTTGCCATGAAAAACACCTTTAAAAACATTTTTCATCATACCAATTCCTTTTTAGCTATAGTGTTCGATCCTCATCTCAAATTAAGCAGAGCCAAATATTATTTTCAATTATTTTAAAATAAATTAAATTTTATATTTTAAATAAATATCTCCTCGCAGAAAAAATTATGAAATTATGTAATAATTAGTACTTCAACTCAAACTAAACAGATTTATTTTTTCCTGAATTCGAAAGGTAGGAAACTTGTATTTATGGTTGCATGGTTTAATGTTATTTGTACTTTTTTCGACGAGTCTTGTTGTGTGATGGATGGGAAAATATTGCACCATTTTAACGTATAATTTATCTACCATACCCTGCATTCTAATATAATGCATTCAGATTTTTTTTTTCCCCTGGTATATGCTTTAATTTGTGTATGATACTTAGAATGTTGTGACATCTTTTAAGTTGATGATTTATTTTGAATTTAAAGTTCTGATAACAACTTTTCAAGGAAAAAAATAAATAAATAAACTGTTGAATTATTGGATGAGGACCCGAAGGTTTATGGGGTAATTTTACAAGAAGACAAAGTAGAGTAATGGTATAACATTGATTTTTCAACTTTGTGTTTGTTATCATCTTCGTTTCTTGAATAAGCTAAAGCACCCCCGAGGTTCAACGTCGTCTTGTACCATACCGCCACCATTTGAAATGTCAATGGCTTCTAACATTTGAACTACCTCTTCCATCTTGGGTCTTCTTTTGGGGTCCGTATCCCAACATTTTTTCATCACGTCAGCAACAGAAATGGGGCAGCACTTGGGTATTTCCGGCCTCAAACTCTGAATGCAAAACGTTTAAGAGTTAACTAAAACATTTCACTGTGTATTGCTATACAGACATAAATTAACAAACTGCAGAAACTACCTTGTAAACAACCAGTGAGGTTTCTTCAATTGAAGCAATGTTGGGAAATGGCATGGAACAACAATAAATTTCCCATAGACAGATCCCAAAACTGTACACGTCGCATTTCTGATCGTATGGATTGCCAATTAAGACCTGAAAAGGATGTACAAAAATTTTTATCACTAACTATAAATAAATATGCTTTCAAGCTTACCCAAACAAACTTAACTCGTATTATTAAAATAAAAGATTTGATTTTAAAAAAAAAAAAAATACCTCTGGTGCCATATAACCAAGTGTCCCAGTTTGTCCAGTCATCTCAGCAAGATTTGCAGCTTCTACTCTTGAGACACCAAAATCAGTTATTTTGACTCTTCCTTCTTTATCAAGAAGCATATTTTCTGTTTTCACGTTTCTGTGAACAATCTTTAATGAATGCATATAACTCAACCTCTAAGAGGGGGGAAAGGTAAAAATTAGCTACTTTTTTTTTTTTTGTTTTTAATCACTTTGATCTATGAAGAAGTGAAAAATCATTTTTTCGCCTAGCTATTATCATAAATTTGTTCTTAAAATGAAATGAATAGATATATACCCTCTAGCTATGTCAAGTGCAAGTCCGACAACCACTTTCAATGGTAGCTTCTTTATTCGGTTTCGTATGAGATAAGACTTTAGAGTACCTCCCATAAGATATTCTACCACAATGCAACAAATATTTTGTGGCTTGTCAATTTTGCCACCATCAGGTTCCATTTTTACTTCAGCAATGCCTTTTTTGCACCAATTAACTTGAGAAAAAAGAAACATGTAAAAGTTAGTGGATGACTTAATCAAACTAATAAAAAATTTCTTAACTTTCTAAAAGGAAAGCACCCGTCCAAAGCGTGTACTTGGAATGCATTACTAAACGGTGGACAATATAATGAACAAATAATGGATCGTCTACTTTATCAAACAAGCTATATTCGTTTATGAATTATAATTAAGAAATTAAAAGGCAAAAATGCATGAAGAAAGGAGGTTTCTAGTTACCTTGGCAATGTTAGGATGATCCAACTTATTCCATACAGAAACTTGTTGAAAGAAAATTTTGTGCAGGGAATTTTCTCCCAAATCCAGTAGCTTAACTAAAAATTAATCAAAAGAAAATAAGAACCTAACATTAGCAAGGATCAAAACCTCAAAGATTTATCATGATGTATAATTTAATTTTGCCCATAAATATTTATGTAATTCCTAACGGATTTATTTCATGTGAATTCCCTTTAAATACTACATGAAAATAGTTAAAAAAATATTAAGGTATTCAATAATTAGTTGCATACACATCGAATTTAGTAAAATACCAAACTTAATTCTTGATTAATAATTACATATTATAAGAAGTAAATTATAGTTTAAAAATAAGTAAATTAAATAATTTACGACTGCATGTTAGTTAAACAATTAGTTATTCAGAATGTCCACTAA
>NW_019228562.1:173801-180627 GCF_002742605.1 Olea europaea var. sylvestris
CATCACAAGATACCAAGCACAACATCAATATCCAGTCTTTGGATAGAGATATTGACTTGTAAGCGGTACTCTTGGTGTAGTGATCAAACATTGACGATAAAACAACGTGTCAATCAATAAACCTTTCTTTGGACCAATTTATTGATCACACATTAAATCAAATAATCGTCACACGTTTATCACCATAGGTATAAGTGTATTCGGTTAAATATTGACCTTCCTTTGGGCCGACCAATATTCCCATGAATAACACATGCACAAACACTTTTTAACATTCTAAGTTAGTCAATTTTTACAAGAGAGGTTGCTTTGGCAACATGTTGCTTCAATTAACTAACTTTCGAATATTATATATCTTAAAAGAGTGGCTCCGGCCCACGCCCACGCCACAGGCAGGCGCTGCTGCGTTTTGTAGCAGCGCTTGTGTGCTGCTGCAAAACGCAGCAGCTGCTGCATCGCCGGCGCTGCAATTCGACGGATGCAGCAGCCCCGCCTCGACATACCCGTCGGCGGCCCTTTTTTTTTTTTTTTTTTACGTACAGAAATCTAAACCCAAAAATCCAAATTTCCAAAATCTGAAATTTTTTCAACCATTAATCCGAATTTCAAAAATAACAAGAATTATACCGCAAATTTTTTTTTCAAATTTAACAAAATATATAACCAAAAATTGTTAAATCTAAAAATTTCAAAATATATTACAAGAACCAAATTATATTATTCGATTCTCAATGATTCAACATGAAGAGGCTCTGATACCACTTGTTGGAGAATTTAGTGTTTTAAATTACCGGATCTTTCATGTTAAATCATCAAAAAATGCAAGAATTAAAGCGGAAGCATACCTAAATCAGACATGGTTAATCCAATATGAATTTCGTGGTATGGTCTTCCAAATTTACACACAGTCTCCTTTTCCTCTCTGTGATGGGATGTAGTAGATAATGAATAATACGTTGCATGTGATCTGGGGACCATAACTTATTTATATAGGGATGCCCTTTGACCTAATTCGGCCCATTATAGAATTAGGATTTGGGCACGGTCTCTACACATATGTAAACACTTTAACTGGATACATTAAAGCCCAAAATTCAAGTCTTATTAGATCACTTTAATTGGGTTCAACCGAATTCGATAGCCTATAATTTAACACACAATTATTCATACATACAAGTCCATCTTTAATTAAAAATCTTTACAATCTCCCACTTGAGCTATATGTGTCACCTTATAATTGTGCATTAAATATAACCTTATGAGTACTCAGAATCTTGCTATCATTACCGAATGTATCCCCAAACAATCCCGTCCATCAATCATATCAACATAAGATCACAGCGGCTTTCGCTACTTTCACGTAGCTAAACCCATCAATGGTCACGTATATCAATATAACCGAATGACATGGATCAAGCATGGATGTGTAGTATGGAAATTACATGTAATGTGATCTGTAACATGCCTATTTCCAATTGGTCCACCTTAATACCTTAGTGAGATCATTTTAAACAATTTCAGAGATAATTAACCAAATAACTTTATAACTGAAAATAATTTTAACTTTAAACCGTATCCAAAATAATAGTGCATGTGTCCAATATGAAAAATAAAAATACAAACTCCCACTAAAACTAGATATCCTCAAGAGAATGAATGTAGCCAAAAATGAGAAGAAAGAGGAAAAAAACATAACCGGAGAGAGAATCAACTCGTCTGTAACCTTTTCTTCTAGGGTTTTCTCTCTTCCGTTTACTTTGGCTGCATGAATAATTATTTCCTTAATGCTCATCATGGCTAAAGGATTCTATATTCTTAATTCTTCAGTCCAAGCCGAAGCTTTAATTATTAACATTGGTCATCCAGCTTCATTATAATTATCATGTAACCCCTCAATTATTTAACAATTCCTTTAAGCCATTTTCCCTTTTTATTTCACTAATTTGAGTCAAATCCATTTGATATGGGCTTGTGCTTTTTATTTCTACCTTCTACCAATTTATACAATTCAGGACTATATTGTATTCAATAAAAAAGTTGTAAATTCCATTTTATTTGTATATCCTTTTTACCCTTTTATCTCCCAAGAAATTTGGGTGGTTCTAGGCAATTAAAAGTTTAGTAGGATTACAAAATTTAATTTTTCATTTGTTAAAAAAAATAAAAAATTCTTGACTCGAAATAATACTCTCAAAAAATGGTATATATCGACTAACGTATCTTTTTGAGAAATTTTAATATTTCACAAAGTTTGGAAAAATAAAGTATTTAAAATGTCAACTATATAATCTCACTCTAATATCAACTATAGAAGTTATAACCCACTCTATTTCGTGGGACAATCACTTTTGTCAAATTTTCAACCACGAATTTTATCAATTTCAATTAAAATCTACTAAAAATTTGATTTTTAACTACACCAAACAGGAGCTAATATTTTTATAGCTAGAGAATCTATTAGCTATATTTTCCGATGAAGGTATTTCGCTGATCATTTTTTACAGTCTTGTTTTACTTTTTGCTTTGGGAAAGTAGAAAGAAATCTATCTTTATGTGAATCCAATATCACTTAAAGGTACATTCAAGATTAGAAAAATTGGAAAAAACAAATAAAAACGCAAGGAAAGGGGAAGAAAGGGAAACTACCTGTTTATTTGGGTTTAGCTTTTGCTTTCATTTGGCAGCCATTGATGGAACCTTTGTGGGGGAAGTATGAAGAAACTTGATCTGAATCGGAGCATCCAATGCTTATGGCAGCACACACCAAGAGACGGAAGAAAAACACATTTGTTTAGTTTTCATGCTGATGTCCTTTTAGGACATATTGTTGGCACAACATGGTTGAGATGCTTAATCTGATCATTTAAGGAGGAATTCTTTTAATGTCCAAGATTCACATTATCTATTGTCATTTTGTGCCTCCTTTTAATTGCTATTTACGAGTATATTTGATGCAAGAAGTTTCAAATCAAGTGAAGCGGAGATGTCAGATAGCACGTTGATGACGTTGAGATACCATGAGATGATGGATCGGCGCAAAGATGGAAGGTGATTGCAATACCTTCCTTAATTGGGGGCAATTTTGACACTTTTTTTGATAATTTGGTCATAACTTTGGTTACGATTATCAGAATCGCCATTATGACTCCAATTCGAAAAACTCTTGTCAATGCACACATCATGGTCACCCAGCTATGCTCGGTTGGCATCAATTTCGAGGCCAAAATCCGCTGTTTTCCCCCTTCGAATTTCAATTTTTAGTTATTTTTTCCATTTATGATAATGTTTCGTTTTCTTTTTCTAGTTGATTTCGAATCCGATTTTTGCCAAATTTTTAGCGAGTTCTTTTATTCCATATTTTATTTTGGTGGAATTTTCGGGGACTTTGCCATTTTTGGTAAATTTTCATAATTTCGTAGTTTGTCAGCTATTTGACCCGACTTGTAGGTTAACTTTCGTATTCTGCGTTGTAATAAAGTTAAGTTGAATTTCAGATAATTCTCTCTGTCTCTTGGGCGTTTTTCCTTCGTGTTCTTTTTGCGAATTAGATGTTGCAACTAGCCTGCAGGATAATCACTATTCTACACGGCATCTTTATTCCTAGTACCAATTTTAAAATGTTTTATCATTGCACGTTGACAGCAGTTTTCTTTTCCGTGGCTTGCATTGTTGTTGGATTTAGGGCTGATCTCAAACTTTGACTGCATTATGAAATCGAAGTTGTCAAAAAAGAAAAGGGATTATGGGGGAATAAACACCTCTTTCACTTAAATTTTCCTCATGATACCCTCTAAGATAGTATTATTGGAATTCATTTTCATTTTATTCAAGTTTATTTTGAGCAGAATTATAATAGTCTTAGAACTTTGATTCGTTATAGAAATCAGATAACTACTTTTGTGTTCATTTTTAATTGAAGATATTTTGACTAATGATAAGTGGAATATATTCAATTTATTTATAATATTTTCGTCTTCTATGCAATGTATATCACATTTCCTCAATCTAAATTTGATTTTACCGACATTATTAAATATTTCTTTAGTCTTCCTACAATGCAGGGATGGAAATTTTCCATTATCCAAGTACGTGTTGCCATGAAAAACACCTTTAAAAACATTTTTCATCATACCAATTCCTTTTTAGCTATAGTGTTCGATCCTCATCTCAAATTAAGCAGAGCCAAATATTATTTTCAATTATTTTAAAATAAATTAAATTTTATATTTTAAATAAATATCTCCTCGCAGAAAAAATTATGAAATTATGTAATAATTAGTACTTCAACTCAAACTAAACAGATTTATTTTTTCCTGAATTCGAAAGGTAGGAAACTTGTATTTATGGTTGCATGGTTTAATGTTATTTGTACTTTTTTCGACGAGTCTTGTTGTGTGATGGATGGGACAATATTGCACCATTTTAACGTAGAATTTATCTACCATACCCTGCATTCTAATATAATGCATTTAGATATTTTTTTTTTCCTGGTATATGCTTTAATTTGTGTATGATACTTAGAATGTTGTGACATCTTTTAAGTTGATGATTTATTTTGAATTTAAAGTTCTGATATCAACTTTTCAAAGAAAAAAAAAACTGTTGAATTATTGGATGAGGACCCCAAGGTTTATGGGGTAATTTTACAAGAAGACAAAGTCGAGTAATGATGATTTTTCAACTTTGTGTTTGTTATCATCTTCGTTTCTTGAATAAGCTAAAGCACCCCCGAGGTTCAACGTCGTCCTGTACCATACCGCCACCATTTGAAATGTCAATGGCTTCTAACATTTGAACTACCTCTTCAATCTTGGGTCTTCTTTTGGGGTCCGTATCCCAACATTTTTTCATCACGTCAGCAACAGAAATGGGGCAGCACTTGGGTATTTCCGGCCTCAAACTCTGAATGCAAAACTTTTAAGAGTTAACTAAAACATTTCACTGTGTATTGCTATATAGACATAAATTAACAAACTGCAGAAACTACCTTGTAAACAACCAGTGAGGTTTCTTCAATTGAAGCAATGTTGGGAAATGGCATGGAACAACAATCAATTTCCCATAGACAGATCCCAAAACTGTACACGTCGCATTTCTGATCGTATGGATTGCCAATTAAGACCTGAAAAGGATGTACAAAAATTTTGATCACTAACTATAAATAAATATGCTTTCAAGCTTACCCAAACAAACTTAACTCGTATCATTAAAATAAAAGATTTGATTAAAAAAAAAAAAAAAAAACCTCTGGTGCCATATAACCAAGTGTCCCAGTTTGTCCAGTCATCTCAGCAAGATTTGCAGCTTCTACTCTTGAGACACCAAAATCAGTTATTTTGACTCTTCCTTCTTTATCAAGAAGCATATTTTCTGTTTTCACGTTTCTGTGAACAACCTTTAATGAATGCATATAACTCAACCTATAAGAGGGGGGAAAGGTAAAAATTAGCTACTTTTTTTTCTTTTTAATCACTTTGATCTATGAAGAAGTGAAAAATCATTTTTTCGCCTAGCTATTATCATAAATTTGTTCTTAAAATGAAATGAATAGATATATACCCTCTAGCTATGTCAAGTGCAAGTCCGACAACCACTTTCAATGGTAGCTTCTTTATTCGGTTTCGTATGAGATAAGACTTTAGAGTACCTCCCATAAGATATTCTACCACAATGCAACAAATATTTTGTGGCTTGTCAATTTTGCCACCATCAGGTTCCATTTTTACTTCAGCAATGCCTTTTTTGCACCAATTAACTTGAGAAAAAAGAAACATGTAAAAGTTAGTGGATGACTTAATCAAACTAATAAAAAATTTCTTAACTTTCTAAAAGGAAAGCACCCGTCCAAAGCGTGTACTTGGAATGCATTACTAAACGGTGGACAATATAATGAACAAATAATGGATCGTCTACTTTATCAAACAAGCTATATTCGTTTATGAATTATAATTAAGAAATTAAAAGGCAAAAATGCATGAAGAAAGGAGGTTTATAGTTACCTTGGCAATGTTAGGATGATCCAACTTATCCCATACAGAAACTTGTTGAAAGAAAATTTTGTGCAGGGAATTTTCTCCCAAATCCAGTAGCTTAACTAAAAATTAATCAAAAGAAAATAAGAACCTAACATTAGCAAGGATCAAAACCTCAAAGATTTATCATGATGTATAATTTAATTTTGCCCATAAATATTTATGTAATTCCTAACGGATTTATTTCATGTGAATTCCCTTTAAATACTACATGAAAATAGTTAAAAAAATATTAAGGTATTCAATAATTAGTTGCATACACATCGAATTTAGTAAAATACCAAACTTAATTCTTGATTAATAATTACATATTATAAGAAGTAAATTATAATTTAAAAATAAGTAAATTAAATAATTTACGACTGCATGTTAGTTAAACAATTAGTTATTCAGAATGTCCACTAAAAAAATTAAGCCAATATTTCATACGAATACCATTCTTTAAATACAAATGTACGCAGATTAATATCCTGTTTTAATAAAGTTTTTGTGACAGCAACAATAATAATTTCGTCTTAAAATTAATTATCATGAAAAGAAGTACTAATACTGTTAATTATCAAAACAATGTCACGTCCATTGTTATTAGTTTGTTCTTACCCAGCGCATCAAAGCTCCAATCAATCATCAAATTTTTAAGTGAAGCAACTTCGTGCAAATTGAACTCCATGAAATATTCAGCATTGCAAAACAATTGACAAAAATTAATTATCAAGAAAAGAAGTACAAATATTGAAATAAACAGGCACGATATTATAATTCACAATTAAAAAAAAAAAAAAAAAGAAGTGGGA
>NW_019228562.1:188296-193348 GCF_002742605.1 Olea europaea var. sylvestris
AAACTGTTGAATTATTGGATGAGGACCCGAAGGTTTATGGGGTAATTTTACAAGAAGACAAAGTCGAGTAATGATGATTTTTCAACTTTGTGTTTGTTATCATCTTCGTTTCTTGAATAAGCTAAAGCACCCCCGAGGTTCAACGTCGTCTTGTACCATACCGCCACCATTTGAAATGTCAATGGCTTCTAACATTTGAACTACCTCTTCCATCTTGGGTCTTCTTTTGGGGTCCGTATCCCAACATTTTTTCATCACGTCAGCAACAGAAATGGGGCAGCACTTGGGTATTTCCGGCCTCAAACTCTGAATGCAAAACTTTTAAGAGTTAACTAAAACATTTCACTGTGTATTGCTATATAGACATAAATTAACAAACTGCAGAAACTACCTTGTAAACAACCAGTGAGGTTTCTTCAATTGAAGCAATGTTGGGAAATGGCATGGAACAACAATAAATTTCCCATAGACAGATCCCAAAACTGTACACGTCGCATTTCTGATCGTATGGATTGCCAATTAAGACCTGAAAAGGATGTACAAAAATTTTGATCACTAACTATAAATAAATATGCTTTCAAGCTTACCCAAACAAACTTAACTCGTATCATTAAAATAAAAGATTTGATTAAAAAAAAAAAAAAAAAACCTCTGGTGCCATATAACCAAGTGTCCCAGTTTGTCCAGTCATCTCAGCAAGATTTGCAGCTTCTACTCTTGAGACACCAAAATCAGTTATTTTGACTCTTCCTTCTTTATCAAGAAGCATATTTTCTGTTTTCACGTTTCTGTGAACAACCTTTAATGAATGCATATAACTCAACCTATAAGAGGGGGGAAAGGTAAAAATTAGCTACTTTTTTTTCTTTTTAATCACTTTGATCTATGAAGAAGTGAAAAATCATTTTTTCGCCTAGCTATTATCATAAATTTGTTCTTAAAATGAAATGAATAGATATATACCCTCTAGCTATGTCAAGTGCAAGTCCGACAACCACTTTCAATGGTAGCTTCTTTATTCGGTTTCGTATGAGATAAGACTTTAGAGTACCTCCCATAAGATATTCTACCACAATGCAACAAATATTTTGTGGCTTGTCAATTTTGCCACTATCAGGTTCCATTTTTACTTCAGCAATGCCTTTTTTTGCACCAATTAACTTGAGAAAAAAGAAACATGTAAAAGTTAGTGGGTGACTTAATCAAACTAATAAAAAATTTCTTAACTTTCTAAAAGGAGAGCACCAGTCCAAAGCGTGTACTTGGAATGCGTTACTAAACGGTGGACGATATAATGAACAAATAATGTACCATCCACTTTATCGAACAATCTATATTCGTTTATGAATTATAATTAAGAAATTAAAAGGCAAAAATGCATGAAGAAAGGAGGTTTCTAGTTACCTTGGCAATGTTAGGATGATCCAACTTATTCCATACAGAAACTTGTTGAAAGAAAATTTTGTGCAGGGAATTTTCTCCCAAATCCAGTAGCTTAACTAAAAATTAATCAAAAGAAAATAAGAACCTAACATTAGCAAGGATCAAAACCTCAAAGATTTATCATGATTTATAATTTAATTTTGTCCATAAATATTTATGTAATTCCGAACGGATTTATTTCATGTAAATTCCCTTTAAATACTACATGAAAATAGTTCAAAAAATATTAAGGTATTCAATAATTAGTTGCATACACATCGAATTTAGTAAAATACCAAACTTAATTCTTGATTAATAATTACATATTATAAGAAGTAAATTATAGTTTAAAAATAAGTAAATTAAATAATTTACGACTGCATGTTAGTTAAACAATTAGTTATTCAGAATGTCCACTAACAAAAAAATTAAGCCAATATTTCATACGTATACCATTCTTTAAATACAAATGTACGCAGATTAATATCCTGTTTTAATAATGTTTTTGTGACAGCAACAATAATAATTTCGTCTTAAAATTAATTATCATGAAAAGAAGTACTAATACTGTTAATTATCAAAACAATGTCACGTCCATTGTTATTAGTTTGTTCTTACCCAGCGCATCAAAGCTCCAATCAATCATCAAATTTTTAAGTGAAGCAACTTCGTGCAAATAGAACTCCATGAAATATTCAGCATTGCAAAACAATTGACAAAATTTAATTATCATGAAAAGAAGTACAAATGTTGAAATAAACAGGCACGATATTATAATTCACAATTTAAAAAAAAGAAAAAAGAAAAAAAAAAGAAGAAGAAGTGGGATACAAAATAGAAATTAATTAAAGTGTGAAATTATATATATATTTGTATGTTATACGTAATATCTAAATATATGCATGCATACGTTCATTACCTGCAACATCTAATCCATCGTATAAACCTCTATGAACGGATTCAAACGTGGCTTGGCCGAATTTACTCTTCAACAACAGCTTATTGGGATCGATTTCCCATTTTTCTTTTGCCAATAGAACCTTAGTTTTGGATTTCTTATCATCGTCACAGGATTCCGTCTTCGTCAACATTAATACTTTATTTAAATGTCGTTCCAACTGTTGATCCATCTTCCTAATATCGATATCGATACCGACTTTCGATTTTATGTTCTTTTCTGATCTATTTAAGTTCTCCATTGTTTTCGAAACAATAAAATCTATCTAGCTGTCTGTGTTTGAATAAAGATTGATTTCGGAACGTATAGACTTGGGTTATATATATGAGAGAAGATTAATGTTCGTATTCCTAGTGACTTGAGAAGATGCGTTATTTAATGTTTTCCTAATCCTAGTAACTTCAGAAGTTTGGTCTGGTTAATTTAAAGAATTAAGTGGCAAAATATGAATAGAAAAAATGCACACAAAGTTATATTGACAATTTTTTTAATTGGCCTTATTATCGAGAAAAATTTTAATTATTTAATTTTTCCAATTAATGGTCAAATGATGTCCATTTTTTTCTTTTTGTCTTTTCATTTTAATCTGAAATTTGATCCATTAGACAGGTTGAATTCGGTAATAGACATGGTCGAAAATTACTATTTGCCCCAATTCGAATGCACCAATTAATTAAAATACTTGTCCAGCGTCCAATTAATTTGTCTTAATTTCTCGTGTCTTTCGATGAACTTAAAATTTGATTGCAATTTAAATAAAAAGTTTGCACAGTAAAGCATACATTCCACTCCGATTTTCTTCATATCTGATTAGTAAGTGGTAAGTAATAATCGAATTGATTGTTATACAATGCATCAATTGTTTGTCATCTAAATTGTTTTCAGTTGTCAAAAGTGTACAAATCCTCGATTAGTTGTCAAAAGCTTCTAAAATCAGCACAATCCTACTGGCTGATCGAGGAAAACTTGTGTGTCGTGAAATAACACCAATTGATGACATATAGATTATATGTAATATATCGGAAATCTTACAGAAAGACCTAGCTTGTCTCCTATCGACTTTACACTTGATATCTACCTTTACAAACGTGACACACAAGTTTGAAGTAGATGGATTAATACAGCTAAAACACTGCAGGTTTGTTATACCTGGGGCGTTTCTTCTTCTCTGGAGTCGAGTGCACTTGAGTTTTCATCCCGTATGTCTTCATTTGAAAATTCTCAAAGGCCTCAGATATTGCTTCCACCTGTGTGAATATAACATAACAACAAAGCCGTATGAGACGAGCAAATCAACTTTAAAGAATTTATTAAACAGGACATATAGTTTTGGACAGACTAGGTCGGGCTTCTTGGAATAAACTCGAACTATCATATCTTGGCAACATGCAGGCAGCAAATGACTGATCTGATCCTCTGTAATGCTGAATTTTTCAGTGCTCTCGTAATCCTGATAAAGTCAAATAAACATTATGTGAAAAGATAAACTATCCTTGTGAATAAATTATTAATCATTGACATTCATATGGCTTTTTAGAAAGTTTTTAGGTATTATAATTTTAAGTGTTAATAATTTCGAAAGAAGATTTGAAAGGAACTTGAAAATTTTTAAGCTTGGAAAGGAAGATTTGTACCTGGAAAAAGTTGATGCTGGTGAAGAGAAAAGCACATGAACGCAGCAAAAGTTAAATCAAAATTTAGAGTGACTCTGTAGAAATGTCAGTCGTGAATCTACATTGAAAATCTTTAGCCAAGTATCACTGAAGTACCTTTCAAGTGGATTCTTCCTTCCACGAGTAAGATCAATTTTGACATTGCTCACCGCAATATCATCCTCCCGCAGCGCAGGGCGACTAGAATTCTGCATTGAAGTCAATATGTCAGGTTTTATATCAATAGTCTAGACTGGACATATTTGCATGTATCTGATCAGACCTGCGAACAAATTATATCTTGAGGAGTAACATTTTTGAAGTGCTCCAGCTTGTCCTTTGGAACAGCGAACTCGTTACAAAACTGTAAGGGCATTTTAAGGAACGGGAAAGGGAGATATTGCTGTCAGTAAATTGCTCAGCAAAGTTGATGCACCCAAAACATACACTTAAGAGTTAAAAGTCGCAGATTACATCATATAAATTGTAGGGAAATACTACATGTACATAATTGTCTACATAATGGTGTCCATAATTACACGTGGCACTGGATCCAACCTTTAATTCAAATCTCACACTTGCACATCAACAACCGGATGATTGCCACATCACATTATAGACACCATCATGTACAATAATTATGTACAAGTAGAAATTTTCTAAATTGTATTGCAAATACCTGGTAAAGATCCCTTCTCCGTATGCGAAGAATTAGGTCTCTAGATTCCTTCAGCTCTTGATGGGAAGAAGTTTCAATGGTTTTCATTATTGTGTCGTCTAACTGCAGATTGAAATAAAATGAACCACATAGGTTTCTGAGATATCAAACAAATTATACATTTTACGATA
Organism: Olea europaea var. sylvestris; assembly: GCF_002742605.1. Taxonomy (NCBI): domain Eukaryota; kingdom Viridiplantae; phylum Streptophyta; class Magnoliopsida; order Lamiales; family Oleaceae; genus Olea; species Olea europaea. Next base: position 193,178 of record NW_019228562.1, read on the forward strand.
AATCATTGATAAACTCAACTAACCTTCCAGTATTGAGCTGGATCATCAATGTATGATGCAATTTGCAGATAATCATTTGCTTTTGTCATAGCATCAACGAACATGAGTTCTATAGCCTAAAAAACACTAAATGTTAGATTGTTTATTCCAAGTTTAGACATAGATCAAAGC
>NW_019228562.1:202416-207092 GCF_002742605.1 Olea europaea var. sylvestris
TACAAACGTGACACACAAGTTTGAAGTAGATCTGTAGATGGATTAATACAGCTAAAACACTGCAGGTTTGTTATACCTGGGGCGTTTCTTCTTCTCTGGAGTCGAGTGCACTTGAGTTTTCATCCCGTATGTCTTCATTTGAAAATTCTCAAAGGCCTCAGATATTGCTTCCACCTGTGTGAATATAACATAACAACAAAGCCGTATGAGACGAGCAAATCAACTTTAAAGAATTTATTAAACAGGACATATAGTTTTGGACAGACTAGGTCGGGCTTCTTGGAATAAACTCGAACTATCATATCTTGGCAACATGCAGGCAGCAAATGACTGATCTGATCCTCTGTAATGCTGAATTTTTCAGTGCTCTCGTAATCCTGATAAAGTCAAATAAACATTATGTGAAAAGATAAACTATCCTTGTGAATAAATTATTAATCATTGACATTCATATGGCTTTTTAGAAAGTTTTTAGGTATTATAATTTTAAGTGTTAATAATTTCGAAAGAAGATTTGAAAGGAACTTGAAAATTTTTAAGCTTGGAAAGGAAGATTTGTACCTGGAAAAAGTTGATGCTGGTGAAGAGAAAAGCACATGAACGCAGCAAAAGTTAAATCAAAATTTAGAGTGACTCTGTAGAAATGTCAGTCGTGAATCTACATTGAAAATCTTTAGCCAAGTATCACTGAAGTACCTTTCAAGTGGATTCTTCCTTCCACGAGTAAGATCAATTTTGACATTGCTCACCGCAATATCATCCTCCCGCAATGCAGGGCGACTAGAATTCTGCATTGAAGTCAATATGTCAGGTTTTATATCAATAGTCTAGACTGGACATAGTTGCATGTATCTGATCAGACCTGTGAACAAATTATATCTTGAGGAGTAACATTTTTGAAGTGCTCCAGCTTGTCCTTTGGAACAGCGAACTCGTTACAGAACTGTAAGAGCATTTTAAGGAACGGGAAAGGGAGCTATTGCTGTCAGTAAATTGCTCAGCAAAGTTGATGCATCCAAAACATACACTTAAAAGAGTTAAGTCACACCGAAGAGGATTACATCATATAAATTGTATTGCAAATACCTGGTAAAGATCCCTTCTCCGTATGCGAAGAATTAGGTCTCTAGATTCCTTCAGCTCTTGATGGGAAGAAGTTTCAATGGTTTTCATTATTGTGTCGTCTAACTGCAGATTGAAATAAAATGGACCACATAGGTTTTTGAGATATCCAACAAATTATACATTTTACGATAAATCATTGATAAACTCAACTAACCTTCCAGTATTGAGCTGGATCATCAATGTATGATGCAATTTGCAGATAATCATTTGCTTTTGTCATGGCATCAACGAACATGAGTTCTATAGCCTAAAAAACACTAAATGTTAGATTGTTTATTCCAAGTTTAGACATAGATCAAAGCGACATAGAAAATACAGTAGTAATTAGGCACCTTCACTTTTGCATGCGTATACACTGTCCGATGCAAATCTGCCCGAGCAGCAAATAATTTGTGGATTGTAAGATCTGAACATCCACCAACACATAAGTTGGAGATTCTTTTAAGCATGTGATGATCAGGTAGCCAAAAAAAAAATTAGATACTAACATTCCTTAGCACGGTAACATATCTCATCATCTATGACTCGCATAGTTTCTAAAACCCTGCAATTCATAGCACTGGAGTTAGGCTTAACCTTTTACTTAAACACAGTAAGACATCATCGTGGAATTTTTTGAAAAATTTAGAAGAGTTGGAAAACTATAAATTAATTAGCTATTAAGCAATCATACATACCTCTGAAACTGAAAATTGCAGCCAAGACCACAAGCCCTGGAGTCACGGACAATGTAGTCAAATCTGCAATCAAGCAAACCCGTAATTAATTGCTTGCTAATGATGGAATAACTTTCACTGGTACAATACGGTCTGCTGTAACATCCACAATAATGGAGAAGCTGATCTAAAGAGGAAGTGAAATAGGCTAGAAAAGATACTTGTCCACATCAATTCCATTACGCCCATTAGCAACAATGTCATACAAGAAATGTTTTTCGTTGGAGCTCTACACAATAAACATTCAGAAATTAGACTGTCACTTGATTTTCAGCTCCTTAGAAGACTTCTCACTGCATGACTTACTTTCGATGTAGAATTTTCAGAAGCAATTATCATTTCCTGAGGACAAAACAGACGTGTGTCAAACTATAGAAAGGAGAGACAAATCTCATACTTATGCTTCACGTTCTAATTCCAACAGCTTAATGTCCATCATGTTTAGAAGGCCATTATAAGTGATCCAGGTCAAGAAAAGATTAAATATCCATAGCATGGAAATGTGCGAGACAACAATGTTTGGGAGCATATACTAAGAGACTCTAGCATTGCTTCCCTAAGAAACAACTCAAGCCCGCACTAAAATAAGTGAAAAGAACATCTGAGAAGAAATTCGTTCTCCCATTGAAATCCCATCTTGAAAGAGAAAATGAATAAGCTCTGAACTTTATAAAAACATTTATAGGGTACTTATTTAATCATGGAAAGCACCTTCTTAAAAAAATTAGAATCTTGAGGAAATAAAATAGATCAGTTAATCAAACCTTGACTTTCTTAAGACTTTCAGAATCAATCTCTATATTGTGTTCATCAATAATGTAGTCTATCATCTTCAAAGACATTTCTTCATGAGACCTGAAAATTTTTGTTCATTATATTCGTTCATAAGTAATTTAGTAAATCGGTAGTATGTATTTAAGCATTTCAATGGCTAAATTTTTGTGGATATACTAGTAAAAACAGTTCAACAAACACATAAGTCAAAAAAAAGGTTGAGGATATAAAGGGAATTCGCATTTCAAAAATTTAGCGAGAAAAAATGGACACTTGACTGACAGATTTAAGATTCTATCCACTAGTAATAGATGACAACAAAAGATTAATCATGAAAGACAATTTCATGTAAATTGCTAGATTTTGTCAATAGTACCAAATCAATTTTACATCATATGAATCAAAGCTGAGGTAAGCACCATGCCCTCGAGAAAGTTGAATTTAGATATCAATTCTAAGTTGTATGAGATTGAGATTTGAGAATGTCCATCCCATGTGTAATTGGAAGCATTTTCTCCAATCGAACGAAAAAAAGGAATAATTAGTGTTTCAGGTCTACAGACAAAAATTAGGAAACATTGGGAAGACACAGTAACCCATGTAAGTAGTATGCGCATATGACATGTGCAGAATTAGCTTTCAAATGATACTGCTAAACAGTGAACTTTCACTCAATAATGATTACCAGAAATCTCTTTTAATTTGCTAAGACCGATTCTTGATACAGTTGGAGATAAATAAATGGACGTTGATAGTGTAGATGGAAATGTTGAATTAGAATAAGAAATCATGTAATTAAGTGCTGAAAGGGACAACAAAATATATATGATTTAAACATAGAAAATCTCCATTTCAGGCCATTGAAAACCTGGGGAAGAAACTTGTGCTCAAACATGTGGCTGAATGGCACGACTAAATGTTGATACAAACAGATAGGGGTTATTGGAGACAACTGAACGAATGCTGATAGTTTAGATCGAAATGTTAAATTAGAATAAGAAACCATGAAATTAGATGCTGATGGAAGGGACGAAAAGATCTATAATACTGAAACGTAGAAAATCACCATTTTAGGCCATTGAGAACCCGGGGTAGAAACTCGCGCTCAAACATGTGGCTGAATGGCCCATGACCCACATCGTGTAGTAGACCTATATGAAAAGAGAAAGAGTTATGTTTTGAGTGTAAACATGGTGATTGCCTATTAATTAGTATATTGATTAGCAAACAAGTTTACCAAAGAAACGCGTAAAGAAAGAAAGATATACCAGCAAGTTTTACTGTTTGTATGTCACAGCGTTCAATACCAAGTTCTAATCCCTGCAAAGACGGTATGAATTAAAACTCTTACAATTTTCTGATAAAGAGAGCAACCAGACCATGCATACATACTTGATAGGTCTTCAATCTGTGTATAGCTTCACTAGCCAGCCAATAGACACCAACTGAATGCTCAAACCGAGAATGCACAGCCCCTGGATAAACCATGTATGTTAAACCTGAAAATACAAATAAAAGTAATCAGCATCTCAAGGCTGGTCTTGCAAGTAGCAAACAAGCATTAGGAAAGACGTGAGTTTAACACGAGAAAAAAATAAAAATAAAAATAAGCGTACATAAATCCTTTTTCGCCACTTCTTTGTTCCAATTTCTCTACCACATCAAGCAATATTATTTTTGGTAAGCCTATACAAGATATGCCCCAACTACCAAGGTCATTCACCTAAATTATTATCAACTAGTGCCACTTCTATATGTAGGTGTATTCTCATTTCCGATCTTATTTACTCTTGTATGGCTTCACATCCATCTTACTATCTCATTTTTCAGCCCAAGTTCTATCCGGCCATACAAACAACTTTGGTCATTTATTTACTTCATTGAATGCTATCAATTCAGAACAGTTACAAAATTCCACCACTCACCGAGCTGCTTCAAATCACGAAGTCTGCATACATAAAGGAACATATTAGAATATTACTTCACCTAAAAATATGCAAGGAAATACAATAATGAAAGTGTAACATGCACTTCACTTCTGGACAGGAAAAAAAAAAAAAA
>NW_019228562.1:209188-215323 GCF_002742605.1 Olea europaea var. sylvestris
AACTTGAAAATTTTTAAGCTTGGAAAGGAAGATTTGTACCTGGAAAAAGTTGATGCTGGTGAAGAGAAAAGCACATGAACGCAGCAAAAGTTAAATCAAAATTTAGAGTGACTCTGTAGAAATGTCAGTCGTGAATCTACATTGAAAATCTTTAGCCAAGTATCACTGAAGTACCTTTCAAGTGGATTCTTCCTTCCACGAGTAAGATCAATTTTGACATTGCTCACCGCAATATCATCCTCCCGCAGCGCAGGGCGACTAGAATTCTGCATTGAAGTCAATATGTCAGGTTTTATATCAATAGTCTAGACTGGACATATTTGCATGTATCTGATCAGACCTGCGAACAAATTATATCTTGAGGAGTAACATTTTTGAAGTGCTCCAGCTTGTCCTTTGGAACAGCGAACTCGTTACAAAACTGTAAGGGCATTTTAAGGAACGGGAAAGGGAGATATTGCTGTCAGTAAATTGCTCAGCAAAGTTGATGCACCCAAAACATACACTTAAGAGTTAAAAGTCGCAGATTACATCATATAAATTGTAGGGAAATACTACATGTACATAATTGTCTACATAATGGTGTCCATAATTACACGTGGCACTGGATCCAACCTTTAATTCAAATCTCACACTTGCACATCAACAACCGGATGATTGCCACATCACATTATAGACACCATCATGTACAATAATTATGTACAAGTAGAAATTTTCTAAATTGTATTGCAAATACCTGGTAAAGATCCCTTCTCCGTATGCGAAGAATTAGGTCTCTAGATTCCTTCAGCTCTTGATGGGAAGAAGTTTCAATGGTTTTCATTATTGTGTCGTCTAACTGCAGATTGAAATAAAATGAACCACATAGGTTTCTGAGATATCAAACAAATTATACATTTTACGATAAATCATTGATAAACTCAACTAACCTTCCAGTATTGAGCTGGATCATCAATGTATGATGCAATTTGCAGATAATCATTTGCTTTTGTCATAGCATCAACGAACATGAGTTCTATAGCCTAAAAAACACTAAATGTTAGATTGTGCATTCCAAGTTTAGACATAGATCAAAGCAACTCAGAAGATACACTAGTAATTAGGCACCTTCACTTTTGCATGCGTATATACTGTCCGATGCAAATCTGCCCGAGCAGCAAATAATTTGTGGATTGTAAGATCTGAACATCGACCAACACATAAGTTGGAGATTCTTTTCAGCATGTGATGATCAGATAGCAGAATTGCCCAAAGAAATAAAAAAAAATTAAAACAAAATACTAACATTCCTTAGAACGGTAACATATCTCATCATCTATTACTCGCATAGTTTCTAAAACCCTGCAATTCATAGCACTGGAGTTAGGCTTAACTTTTAACTTAAACAAAGTAAAGACATCATTGTGGAATTTTTCGTAAAAATTAGTAGGGTCAGAAAAATATAAATTAATTAGCTATTAAGCAATCATACATACCTCTGAAACTGAAAATTGCAGCCAAGACCACAAGCCCTGGAGTCACGGACAATGTAGTCAAATCTGCAATCAAGCAAACCCGTAATTAATTGCTTGCTAATGATGGAATAACTTTCACTGGTACAATACGGTCTGCTGTAACATCCACAATAATGGAGAAGCTGATCTAAAGAGGAAGTGAAATAGGCTAGAAAAGATACTTGTCCACATCAATTCCATTACGCCCATTAGCAACAATGTCATACAAGAAATGTTTTTCGTTGGAGCTCTACACAATAAACATTCAGAAATTAGACTGTCACTTGATTTTCAGCTCCTTAGAAGACTTCTCACTGCATGACTTACTTTCGATGTAGAATTTTCAGAAGCAATTATCATTTCCTGAGGACAAAACAGACGTGTGTCAAACTATAGAAAGGAGAGACAAATCTCATACTTATGCTTCACGTTCTAATTCCAACAGCTTAATGTCCATCATGTTTAGAAGGCCATTATAAGTGATCCAGGTCAAGAAAAGATTAAATATCCATAGCATGGAAATGTGCGAGACAACAATGTTTGGGAGCATATACTAAGAGACTCTAGCATTGCTTCCCTAAGAAACAACTCAAGCCCGCACTAAAATAAGTGAAAAGAACATCTGAGAAGAAATTCGTTCTCCCATTGAAATCCCATCTTGAAAGAGAAAATGAATAAGCTCTGAACTTTATAAAAACATTTATAGGGTACTTATTTAATCATGGAAAGCACCTTCTTAAAAAAATTAGAATCTTGAGGAAATAAAATAGATCAGTTAATCAAACCTTGACTTTCTTAAGACTTTCAGAATCAATCTCTATATTGTGTTCATCAATAATGTAGTCTATCATCTTCAAAGACATTTCTTCATGAGACCTGAAAATTTTTGTTCATTATATTCATTCATAAGTAATTCAGTAAATCTGTAGTACGTATTTAAGCATTTCAATGGTTAAATTTCTGTGGATATACTAGTACAAATAGTTCAACAAACACAGAAGTCAAAAAAAAAAAAGTTGAGGAAATAAAGGGAATTCGCATTTCAAAAATTTAGCGAGAAAAAATGGACACTTGACTGACAGATTTAAGATTCTATCCACTAGTAATAGATGACAACAAAAGATTAATCATGAAAGACAATTTCATGTAAATTGCTAGATTTTGTCAATAGTACCAAATCAATTTTACATCATACAAATCAAAGCAGAGGTAAGCACCATGTCCTCAAGAAATTTGAATTTAGATATCAATTCTAAGTTGTATAAGATTGAGATTTGAGAATGTCCGTCCCATGTGTAATTGGAAGTATTTTCTCCAATCGAATGGAAAAAAAAAAAAAGAAAAAGAAAAGAAAAAAAGAATATTTAGTGTTTCAGGTCCACAGACAAAAATTAGGAAACATTGGAAGACACAGTAACCCAGCAAGTAGTATGCGCATATAGCATGTGCAGAATTTGCTTTCAAATGATACTACTAAACAATGAACTTTCACTCGAACAGTGAACTTTCACTCAATAATGATTACCAGAATTCTCATTTAATTTGCTAAAACTGATTCTTGATACAATTGGAGATAAATAAATGGACGTTTATAGTGCAGATGGAATTGTTGAATTAGAATAAGAAATCATATAATTAAGTGCTGAAGCCTGAAAGGGACAACAAAATCTATGTTGTTTAAACATAGAAAATCACCATTTCAGGCCATTGAAAACCTGGGGAAGAAACCTGTGCTCAAACACGTGGCTGAATGGCACAACTAAATGTTGATACAAACAGATAGGGGTTATTGGAGACAACTGAACGAATGCTGATAGTTTAGATGGAAATGTTAAATTAGAATAAGAAACCATGAAATTAGATGCTGATGGAAGGGACGAAAAAATATATAATACTGAAACATAGAAAATCACCATTTCAGGCCATTGAGAACCCGGGGTAGAAACTCGCGCTCAAACATGTGGCTGAATGGCCCATGACCCACATCGTGTAGTAGACCTATATGAAAAGAGAGAGTTATGTTATGAGTGTAAACATAGTGATTGCATAATAATTAGTACTTTGATTAGCAAACAAGTTTACCAAAGAAACATGAAAAGAAAGAAAGACATACCAGCAAGTTTTACTGTTTGTATGTCACAGCGTTCAATACCAAGTTCTAATCCCTGCAAAGACGGAATGCATTAAAACTCTTACAATGTTCTCATAAAGAGAGCAACCAGACCATGCGTACATACTTGATAGGTTTTCAATCTGTGTATAGCTTCACTAGCCAGCCAATAGACACCAACTGAATGCTCAAACCGAGAATGCACAGCCCCTGGATAAACCATGTATGTTAAACCTGAAAATACAAATAAAAGTAATCAGCATCTCAAGACTGGTCTTGCAAGTAGCAAACATGCATTAGGAAAGACATGAGTTTAACACGAGACAAAAAAATAAAAAATTAAAATAACCCTACATAAATCCTTTTTCACCACTTCTCTATTCCAATTTCTCTACCACATCAAACAATATTAATTTTGGTAAGCGTATACAAGATATGGCCCAACTACCAAGGTCATTCCCCTAATTTATTATCAACTAGTGCCACTTCTATATGTAGGCGCGTATTCTCATTTCCTATCTTATTTACTCTTGTATGGCTTCACCTCCATCTTACTATCTCATTTTAACAGCCCAAGTTCTATCTGGACAAACATACAACTTTGGTAATTTATTTACTTCATTGAACGTTATCAATTCAGAACAGTTACAAAATTCCCCCACTCACCGAGCTGCTTCAAATCACGAAGTCTGCATACATAAAGGAACATATTAGACAATTACTTCACCTAAAAATATGCAAGGAAATACAATAATGAAAGTGTAACATGCACTTCACTTCTGGACAGGAAAAATGAAAAAAAGAAGTGTGTAATTTTCAACTTGCCTCTGAAATTGTTCAGTGTCAATAAACTTTAATGAGAGCTGCAATTCAATTCAAAAAAAAATGAGAAGAAGTTAATTAAGAATGCATATTTTTCTCTACATTTTCATAGCTTAAAGCGCATAGTGCAATTGGAAATTTTACATTTCAGGGTTAATAAAAATGCAACTTTTCAGAATGAAATAATTTTTGTAAAAAAAGAATCAGAACACACTGCCGAACTATAACTTAAGAAGAGTACAAGTTTCACCTATTTAATTTTTCCTTTATTTTTTTCCGATTCCCATTAATCAACTAGCCAATTTAAAGCAATTATGACATCCAAAAGAACAGCAGATAACTAAAATATATGTAGTTGCATATCTCAAGCCTTTTGTTTTCACATTACCCTGTATAACAAACAAGTACAATATAAACTCCCATCCTTCAAATCCCATGTAATGTCTACATGTATGCGGTCAACGGAGGATAGTATCAGCCCACATACATATAAATATCATAGAAATACTCTTAATATAAAACAGTTAATTATACAAAATAATTTTAAAAGTTAATAAGCAATTCTATATGTTATACATATAAATAATCATAACTCAGAAACTTGAATTATGAAAAGAAAAAAAATCTAAAAAAAAAAATAAAAAAAGAAGAAGAAGAAGAAGAAATCACAAATCTAGAATAAAAATGATTAAATTATTAAGTGGTTAGGATTTTTTCCCTTAAAATTGCAATTATTCACATACATACAAGTACAATATGAGATGCATGTCGCATTGAATATGTATTTATTAGGCTAATTGGAAGATAAAACCGATGAATTGCAATTCCATAACATACGGTCAAAAAGAAAAAACGTCTCAAATAATCAAATAACATTAATATCTCGGCATCAAATCTTCAGTTACACAAAAAACAAATAAGCTAGTATCATTGTATCAACTATCAAGACAATAAATTCCATGAGTCCAGATGATATTACATCCATATTAATGGCATCGATCTAAAACCAAATTCAAATTTCTCCATTCCAAATTGCAAAATATAACAACTGAAAACTCCGAGAATGAACAATTTAAACATGAAAATGAAAATTGAAGGAAAAAAGTCTCAAACAGAGAAATAACTTAACATCTCTGCTTCAAAAGCTCCAATAACGTACCAAAACACGCAAACCAAATATACACGCTATGTATGAAGTCAATAACTTCCACAAAATCAGGTGATTTTACGTTTAACTTACTTAAGTGAAAACCATTTGAACGTGAAAATGAAAAATGAAGGAAAAACGTCTCAAACAAAGGAATAACTTGACATCTCTGCTTCAAAAGCTTCACTGACGTACCAAAACCAATATTCATGCTATGTATGAAGACAATAAATTCCACAAAATCAGGTGATATTACGTTTAAATTACTCAAGTGAACCTAAATTTTCATCAGATGCAAATTTCTCAACTTCAAATACAATTAAAAAAAAAAAAACTAACTAAAAACACATAGGATAAACAATTACAGAACGATTTAAACATGAAAATGAAAATACGAAGGATTAAAGGCAATACAGAATCGAGATAGATGTTTCCGTGAACATTATCATGGATGTGCTTCGAGAATCTTCGATCGTCCGTCGAAGACGACGCAAAACCGGAACACACAAAATTCTCGTCGCAGAAAGTCACCATGCTCTTCTTCCTAAAAGTTCAAATTCAAC
>NW_019228562.1:219656-235682 GCF_002742605.1 Olea europaea var. sylvestris
AACTTGAAAATTTTTAAGCTTGGAAAGGAAGATTTGTACCTGGAAAAAGTTGATGCTGGTGAAGAGAAAAGCACATGAACGCAGCAAAAGTTAAATCAAAATTTAGAGTGACTCTGTAGAAATGTCAGTCGTGAATCTACATTGAAAATCTTTAGCCAAGTATCACTGAAGTACCTTTCAAGTGGATTCTTCCTTCCACGAGTAAGATCAATTTTGACATTGCTCACCGCAATATCATCCTCCCGCAGCGCAGGGCGACTAGAATTCTGCATTGAAGTCAATATGTCAGGTTTTATATCAATAGTCTAGACTGGACATATTTGCATGTATCTGATCAGACCTGCGAACAAATTATATCTTGAGGAGTAACATTTTTGAAGTGCTCCAGCTTGTCCTTTGGAACAGCGAACTCGTTACAAAACTGTAAGGGCATTTTAAGGAACGGGAAAGGGAGATATTGCTGTCAGTAAATTGCTCAGCAAAGTTGATGCACCCAAAACATACACTTAAGAGTTAAAAGTCGCAGATTACATCATATAAATTGTAGGGAAATACTACATGTACATAATTGTCTACATAATGGTGTCCATAATTACACGTGGCACTGGATCCAACCTTTAATTCAAATCTCACACTTGCACATCAACAACCGGATGATTGCCACATCACATTATAGACACCATCATGTACAATAATTATGTACAAGTAGAAATTTTCTAAATTGTATTGCAAATACCTGGTAAAGATCCCTTCTCCGTATGCGAAGAATTAGGTCTCTAGATTCCTTCAGCTCTTGATGGGAAGAAGTTTCAATGGTTTTCATTATTGTGTCGTCTAACTGCAGATTGAAATAAAATGGACCACATAGGTTTTTGAGATATCCAACAAATTATACATTTTACGATAAATCATTGATAAACTCAACTAACCTTCCAGTATTGAGCTGGATCATCAATGTATGATGCAATTTGCAGATAATCATTTGCTTTTGTCATAGCATCAACGAACATGAGTTCTATAGCCTAAAAAACACTAAATGTTAGATTGTGCATTCCAAGTTTAGACATAGATCAAAGCAACTCAGAAGATACACTAGTAATTAGGCACCTTCACTTTTGCATGCGTATATACTGTCCGATGCAAATCTGCCCGAGCAGCAAATAATTTGTGGATTGTAAGATCTGAACATCGACCAACACATAAGTTGGAGATTCTTTTCAGCATGTGATGATCAGATAGCAGAATTGCCCAAAGAAATAAAAAAAAATTAAAACAAAATACTAACATTCCTTAGAACGGTAACATATCTCATCATCTATTACTCGCATAGTTTCTAAAACCCTGCAATTCATAGCACTGGAGTTAGGCTTAACTTTTAACTTAAACAAAGTAAAGACATCATTGTGGAATTTTTCGTAAAAATTAGTAGGGTCAGAAAAATATAAATTAATTAGCTATTAAGCAATCATACATACCTCTGAAACTGAAAATTGCAGCCAAGACCACAAGCCCTGGAGTCACGGACAATGTAGTCAAATCTGCAATCAAGCAAACCCGTAATTAATTGCTTGCTAATGATGGAATAACTTCCATTGGTGCAATACAGTCTGCTGTAACATCCACAGTAATGCAGAAGCTGATCTACAGAGGAAGTGAAATAGGCTAGAAATAATACTTGTCCACATCAATTCCATTACGCCCATTAGCAACAATGTCATACAAGAAATGTTTTTCGTCGGAGCTCTACACAATAAACATTCAGAAATTAGACTATGTCACTTGATTTTCAGCTCCTCAGAAGACCTCACACTGCATGACTTACTTTTGAAGTAGAATTTTCAGAAGCAATTATCATTTCCTGAGGACAAAAGACGTGTGTCAAACTATAGAAAGGAGAGACAAATCTCATACTTCACGTTCTAATTCCAACAGGTTAATGTCCATCATGTTTAGAAAGCCATTATAAGTGATCCAGCTCATGAAAAGATTAAATATCCATAGCATGGAAATGTGCGAGACAACAATGTCTGGGAGCATGTACTAAGAGACAGTAGCATTGCTTCCCTAAGAAACAACTCAAGCCCTCACCAAAATAAGTGAAGAACATCTGAGAAGAATTATGTTCTCCCATTGAAATCCCATCTTGAAAGAGATAATGTATAAGCTCTGAACTTTATGAAAACATTTATAGGCTACTTATTTAATCATGAAAAACACCTTAAAAAATATTAGAATCTTGAGGAAATAAAATAGAACATCAGTTAATCAAACCTTGACTTTCTTAAGACTTTCAGAATCATTCTCTATATTGTGTTCATCAACAATGTAGTCTATCATCTTCAAAGACATTTCTTCATGAGACCTGAAAATTTTTGTTCATTATATTCGTTCATAAGTAATTTAGTAAATCGGTAGTATGTATTTAAGCATTTCAATGGCTAAATTTTTGTGGATATACTAGTAAAAACAGTTCAACAAACACATAAGTCAAAAAAAAGGTTGAGGATATAAAGGGAATTCGCATTTCAAAAATTTAGCGAGAAAAAATGGACACTTGACAAGCAGATTTAAGATTCTATCCCCTAGTAATAGATGACGACAAAAGATTAATCATGAAAGACAATATCATGTAAATTGCAAGATTTTGTTAATAGTACCAAATCAATTTTACATCATATGAATCAAAGCTGAGGTAAGCACCATGCCCTCGAGAAAGTTGAATTTAGATATCAATTCTAAGTTGTATGAGATTGAGATTTGAGAATGTCCATCCCATGTGTAATTGGAAGCATTTTCTCCAATCGAACGAAAAAAAGGAATAATTAGTGTTTCAGGTCTACAGACAAAAATTAGGAAACATTGGGAAGACACAGTAACCCATGTAAGTAGTATGCGCATATGACATGTGCAGAATTAGCTTTCAAATGATACTGCTAAACAGTGAACTTTCACTCAATAATGATTACCAGAAATCTCTTTTAATTTGCTAAGACCGATTCTTGATACAGTTGGAGATAAATAAATGGACGTTGATAGTGTAGATGGAAATGTTGAATTAGAATAAGAAATCATGTAATTAAGTGCTGAAAGGGACAACAAAATATATATGATTTAAACATAGAAAATCTCCATTTCAGGCCATTGAAAACCTGGGGAAGAAACTTGTGCTCAAACATGTGGCTGAATGGCACGACTAAATGTTGATACAAACAGATAGGGGTTATTGGAGACAACTGAACGAATGCTGATAGTTTAGATCGAAATGTTAAATTAGAATAAGAAACCATGAAATTAGATGCTGATGGAAGGGACGAAAAGATCTATAATACTGAAACGTAGAAAATCACCATTTTAGGCCATTGAGAACCCGGGGTAGAAACTCGCGCTCAAACATGTGGCTGAATGGCCCATGACCCACATCGTGTAGTAGACCTATATGAAAAGAGAAAGAGTTATGTTTTGAGTGTAAACATGGTGATTGCCTATTAATTAGTATATTGATTAGCAAACAAGTTTACCAAAGAAACGCGTAAAGAAAGAAAGATATACCAGCAAGTTTTACTGTTTGTATGTCACAGCGTTCAATACCAAGTTCTAATCCCTGCAAAGACGGTATGAATTAAAACTCTTACAATTTTCTGATAAAGAGAGCAACCAGACCATGCATACATACTTGATAGGTCTTCAATCTGTGTATAGCTTCACTAGCCAGCCAATAGACACCAACTGAATGCTCAAACCGAGAATGCACAGCCCCTGGATAAACCATGTATGTTAAACCTGAAAATACAAATAAAAGTAATCAGCATCTCAAGGCTGGTCTTGCAAGTAGCAAACAAGCATTAGGAAAGACGTGAGTTTAACACGAGAAAAAAATAAAAATAAAAATAAGCGTACATAAATCCTTTTTCGCCACTTCTTTGTTCCAATTTCTCTACCACATCAAGCAATATTATTTTTGGTAAGCCTATACAAGATATGCCCCAACTACCAAGGTCATTCACCTAAATTATTATCAACTAGTGCCACTTCTATATGTAGGTGTATTCTCATTTCCGATCTTATTTACTCTTGTATGGCTTCACATCCATCTTACTATCTCATTTTTCAGCCCAAGTTCTATCCGGCCATACAAACAACTTTGGTCATTTATTTACTTCATTGAATGCTATCAATTCAGAACAGTTACAAAATTCCACCACTCACCGAGCTGCTTCAAATCACGAAGTCTGCATACATAAAGGAACATATTAGAATATTACTTCACCTAAAAATATGCAAGGAAATACAATAATGAAAGTGTAACATGCACTTCACTTCTGGACAGGAAAAAAAAAAAAAAACGTGTATAACTATTCAACTTGCCTCTGAAATTGTTCGGTGTCAATAAACTTTAACGAGAGCTGCAATTCAATTCAAAAAAAATGAGAAGAAGTTAATTAAGAATGCATAGTTCTCTCTAGATTTTCATATCTGAAATCGCATTGTGCAATTGGGAATTTTACATTTCAGTGTTAATAAAAATGCAACTTTTCAGAATGAAGTAATTTTTGTAAATATAGAATCAAAACACACTGCCGAACTATAACTTGAGAAGAGTACAAGTTTCACCTATTTAATTTTTCCTTTATTTTTGTCCGATTGCCATTAATCACTGAAACTAGCCAATTTAAAGCAATGATGACATCCAAAAGAAGAGCAGATAACTGAAATTTATGTAGTTGCATAACTCAAGCCTTTTGTTTTCACATTACCCTATATAACAAACAAATACAATATAAACTCCCCTCCTTCAAATCTCTTCTGTCTACATGTATACAGTCAACGGAGGATAGTATCAGCCCACATACATATAAATATCATAGAAATACTCTTAATATAAAACAGTTAATTATACAAAATAATTCTAAAAGTTAATAAGCAATTCCATATGTTATACATATAAATAATCATAACTCAGAAACTTGAATTATGAAAAGAAAAAAAATCTTAAAAAAAATAAAAAAAGAAGAAGAAGAAGAAGAAATCACAAATCTAGAATAAAAATGATTAAATTATTAAGTGGTTAGGATTTTTTCCCTTAAAATTGCAATTATTCACATACATACAAGTACAATATGAGATGCATGTCGCATTGAATATGTATTTATTAGGCTAATTGGAAGATAAAACCGATGAATTGCAATTCCATAACATACGGTCAAAAAGAAAAAACGTCTCAAATAATCAAATAACATTAATATCTCGGCATCAAATCTTCAGTTACACAAAAAACAAATAAGCTAGTATCATTGTATCAACTATCAAGACAATAAATTCCATGAGTCCAGATGATATTACATCCATATTAATGGCATCGATCTAAAACCAAATTCAAATTTCTCCATTCCAAATTGCAAAATATAACAACTGAAAACTCCGAGAATGAACAATTTAAACATGAAAATGAAAATTGAAGGAAAAAAGTCTCAAACAGAGAAATAACTTAACATCTCTGCTTCAAAAGCTCCAAAAAACAAATAAGCTAGTATCATTGTATCAACTATCAAGACAATAAATTCCATGAGTCCAGATGATATTACATCCATATTAATCGCATCGATCTAAAAACAAATTCAAATTTCTCCATTCCAAATTGCAAAATATAACAACTCAAAACTCCGAGAGTGAACAATTTAAACATGAAAATGAAAATTGAAGGAAAAAAGTCTCAAACAGAGAAATAACTTAACATCTCTGCTTCAAAAGCTCCAATAACGTACCAAAACACGCAAACCAAATATACACGCTATGTATGAAGTCAATAACTTCCACAAAATCAGGTGATTTTACGTTTAACTTACTTAAGTGAAAACCATTTGAACATGAAAATGAAAAATGAAGGAAAAACGTCTCAAACAAAGGAATAACTTGACATCTCTGCTTCAAAAGCTTCACTGACGTACCAAAACCAATATTCATGCTATGTATGAAGACAATAAATTCCACAAAATCAGGTGATATTACGTTTAAATTACTCAAGTGAACCTAAATTTTCATCAGATGCAAATTTCTCAACTTCAAATACAATTAAAAAAAAAACTAACTAAAAACACATAGGATAAACAATTACAGAACGATTTAAACATGAAAATGAAAATACGAAGGATTAAAGGCAATACAGAATCGAGATAGATGTTTCCGTGAACATTATCATGGATGTGCTTCGAGAATCCTAACTAAAAACACATAGGATAAACAATTACAGAACAATTTAAACATGAAAATGAAAATACGAAGGATTAAAGGCAATACAGAATCGAGATAGATGTTTCCGTGAACATTATCATGGATGTGCTTCGAGAATCTTCGATCGTCCGTCGAAGACGACGCAAAACCGGAACACACAAAATTCTCGTCGCAGAAAGTCACCATGCTCTTCTTCCTAAAAGTTCAAATTCAACTCAAAACGAAAGTATATTAACATATATATAAGCTCAGCAAATTTTAGTTAGAGAGAGAGAGAGAGAGAGAGAGAAGCTTTGAAAGACACAAATGACATAACGTGTCCTGGTTATATATATCAGAGGAATAATGGAATTTGTAAGGTGAGGGTGAATCAAAACGAAAGTATATTAACATATATAATAAGCTCAGCAAATTTTAGTTAAGGAGAGAGAGAGAGAGAGAAGCTTTGAAAGACACAAATGACATAACGTGTCCTGGTTATATATATCAGAGGAATAATGGAATTTGTAAGGTGAGGGTGAAATGATGCCGCCAAAAAGGTGCGTTATTATGTACTCGAGCATCTAGCGCGTCCCTTGGTCATTCCGTCCTCGTTAAGAATTCTTTTTCTTTTCTTTTCCTCTCCCCTTTTTTTTTTTTTGTGATTCTAGAAATAAATTATTTCGTATAATTTTCGAAGAGCCTCGTACTTTCTTAGCCCCTATTTGATCCCCATTAAATTACATTCTATTTTTCTTTATCATATTTTTAACCACACAATCTTTAATAAAATAATATTATACGTAAATTAAAAATTTTTCCTTCTTTTTCAACCACTCAATTTTCTAAAAAATATCATTCCTCCCATTTTCATTACCAAAAAATGGGACCAAACGGGGCTTTAGTTAGAGCAATCCATTTGGTCATTCTCGACTCACTAAATTAGGAGTGCAAATCTTGTTCTTCGTGTTTTTGATAAAAGCGAGTTAGTAATGTCAACAAAATAAATATTGTAATGATCACTTATTAAAGTGATTTTTTTACTTGATAATATTTTATTAGAAATAATAAGCACAAGAACTTTCATAATTTGTTTCTTGAGTAATAAAAAGGAAGAAGAAAAAAGAATTATGAATTCGTTCATCATATTATGATTGAACTATGGTTAATAAGTGAATCGTATTAATACTATTATTTTTTTTGAATCTCAATCCAACTCCGATCATTGACCCGAGAAGGTTATCTTATTAAGGTACTCAGGGTGAAAATAATAAATCCACAAACATTTTCATTTTATTTTTGATAGAACCAGAATAATGGGTGGTAGGTAAAAAAAATACCTTCCAATTGGCATATCCTCTGCTGCCAATTTGACAACCACATTGGATTCTAGTCTATTGACTCATTTTGGACAATCATCTCACTCTCAATCATAATTGACCAAAATAACAGCAAAAAAAATTTCATTTGAAGATTTAGCAGTTTTATATTAAATTAAAATATATAAAGAAGGGATAATTGCAACTGAGGCCCCAAACTTTTCAAATAGTGATAGACTATCCCCTAACTTTCAATCATTGCAACCGTCATCTCAAACCTTTCAAATCGTAATAGCTGAGACCCAAATGGATGGTGTCGTTAGTTGACCCAAAAAAAATGATTTTGACCATATTTTACTCAATTTTAATAAGGCAAAATAGTAATTTAATATTTTTCTCATAAAATTATTAAAAACTTAAATAAAAAAGAAAAAGAAGAAAAAAAATTTAAAAAAAAGGTAAAACTATCTTCTTCATCAACCCCCAACCCCCCTCAAACCAAAACTAGAAATTTACCAACATCACTCCTACCGCCATGGTGCCACTGACTCCATCGACCACCGCCACCACTACCTTCGACCACCATCAACATAACCAAATCAAGTAATTAAAATCCTCCCCACCCAAAATCGATCACCACCAACTCTTCCTCTACAAATCAAGATATCTGCAGATTGGGTTGGTGGTTGAGAATTGGAAGCCATGAACATCAATTCCTTATTAAATGGGTGTTTGATAGTCATTTTTATGTAAAAATGCATTTCAGAATAGTAAATTGATGTCAAATGTGTGGTTGAAAAATAAGAAAAAGTTTTTTATTTTTAAAGAATGTGTTGTTGAAAAGAAGAGAGAGAGAAAAATGCATTTTAAAAAAAATGGCTATCAAACGGGGTCTAAACCAAGAACAATTAGTCCAAAAAATGAATAATCATCAAAATGGTCAACCCCGATGTCATCCCACTTCGATCCGACGTCGTCTCATTTCCTCGACCAAATGTCGTTGGTTTTTCCATCTTCGAACTCCAATTTTAACTAGAATGTGTCCTCCATCGCAGCTTGAGACGACCAAGCGTCAATGTCGACTTTACTTAGCCAATTTGAAGACTAGTCAACAAAGTTGGTTTTAAAGCTAAGGCAAACTAGATTAGTAGCGGTGCGACCAAGGACTTGACGCTCCAACAGCAATTGATGCTGTCCAAGGGGAGTTTGCGTTCAAGACCCAAAACCTCTATTCGGTCGAGAGAGATTAAGAGGAAGATGCAAAGGTAAGTAATATAAACCCACAAGCAAAAGAAAGAAAGAAAAAAATTGTTGTTGAGGACAAGCTTGAAGTTATTTCTTATGTGGTAGCGATGGTAACAGTGGTGGTCGATAACGATGGTATGGCAGATCTCTAGTTTTGGTTAAAGGATTGGGGTGGGGGTGCGTGCGGTGAGGGGAGGGGAGGGGAGGGAGAAGAAGAAAGTTTTTCCTTCCTTTTTTTTTGTTTTTTGTTTTTTGTTTTTGTTTTTGTTTTTTATTTAAGTTTATAATTATTGTATGGGAAAGTTATTAAATTACTATTTTGTACTTTTAAAATTGAGTAAAATGTGGTCAGAATTAATTTTCTTGGTCAACTAACGACAGATTAGATGAAAACCGTCCATTGGGCCCTCAGCCGTTACGCTTTGAAAGATTTGGAGTGACGATTGCAATAATTGAAAGGTTGAGAGAAAGTCTGCCACTGTTTGAAAAGTTTGGGTCTAAGCTGCAATTATCCCTAAAATGATGATAAAAACATCTTTTTTGTATTTCATGCCTTGAACTCAATATATAAAATACATCATCGGTGCTTAAAAAATTTCCAATATCTTAATTATTGAGTTTCAAAAATGATCAATCTTACTAAGAAAAATAACACAAATCATGGAAGTTAAAACTGTGCAGTACGCCTCCCCTGCCATGCATTTTAGCCATTTTAACAGATTCCTAGAACTTTTATTATTATTATCATCATCATCATCATCATCATCATCATCATCATCTCCATTGTACCTGCATGGAAATAATAATTCCAAGAACCCTAAAGCTTAAATTTTACATTTCTACAAAGAAACCCAAGAATAAATGGATGTTTTATTACTGGCAAACAGAGTGAATCTATAACGCAAACTGCTGCTGATTTATGCCCTTTTTGAGTTGGGGCCGTAAGGCTAGTTGGATTTCATTTCTTTTATGTCAACGTATGCCAACATTGTTTGCTGGGCCTACTTTACATGGATCTCATCACATATTTTGTATTTTCTCTATATACAAAAAACACTATGAAGAGAAATAATAAGATTAATCTTCAACAACACAGCATCATGATTACAGAAGAACATAATCCATAATCATAAAATAACATAGTTCATGACAAAACAACTCAATCCAGTTGGTTCTGTAATCCAATTTACTCAAGGACAAAAGACGACGAACACAAATTCATCTAAAGGCAAGGACCTAGAATATATTCATCGTCTGGATGTGTAAATTCGTTGCATACATGCAACAACTGAGACACATCAAGCATGTAATGTAACTGAAAAGGGCACCTCAAGAATTTGCAGCCCATTCTTGTGCTGTATGTACAAAAATCTAAACCATTTTCCAAGGAAAATAATTCATCCAGGATAATGGTCAGAAAATCACATAATCACACATTGTAGTTTTGGTTAGACAGGAATGGGAGCATCCTCTGTAATATAATCATATTTTTTCTCAGCCAAGTGAAAAAGTTTGATCTAGAGGGGGAAAGAAAGGCAGGTGGAGAGTAGAGTCATGCTAAAACTGAAATTAACAGCATAATCTACTAATGTTACAAACGGATCTTGAGAGCAGAAAAAAAATTCACACAATTTGAAATTCAATCCAAGATAACGTTAGGCTAGCGAGGGTAATTTTCTCATCTAACAGGATACAAAAATCATGATACTGACAGATGGTATGATGAGTACATTGGAGGCAGCTTCATCTTGATTTGTCTAAACATCTTATCATGAAGGGAAATCATCTCTTCGGATGATATGAGCATTCATAATTTACTGAGTATACTCAATATCTGTAATTCTCAATTATGTTGATCTGGTACATTACATGGCAATCAACAGCTCCGAAGGGTTTAGTCCCTGCAAACCAGTGAAAATCTATTAGGTATTCCCAAGGTTTGAACAATTTTAACAGAATTGTGCACATTCAGAAAAGCATACATAAAAATCCTAACAGTGCACCAAGTGCCACATCTAAAGAGGGCATAAGATTCCAAAGTAGTACGATAATAAATGCAAAGAGTGCAAAAGGTAGAGGGTGGTTTTTGGAGTAATTTTCCTCCACCATTTTGTTTTCAAGAGAATTAAAAGATAAGAGGGGGAAGAAAGACCCTTTCCACACACTGATTAAACTTTCTTAAAAGCAAAATGGAAACGATAAAGATATAAGAAAAGCTTTTAGATCATGTTGCTTAAAAAAAGAAGTCAAGTTACTTTTAAATAACTTTTTGTCTCCAATGCCGTTAAGATAACATACTTTCAAGTTAAAAAAGTTACTTTTGTTAAAAGTAACTCTTACCATCCTCTCAAATAAGTAACTTACTTATTTCCGACTTTAAACAACAAAAAAAATTTCTTTATTTTAAACTCGCTTGTATGCTTGCAACTTTTAGGCTTAGCCAAACATACTGTTTGTCAATTCCCAGGTCAGACAAGCAGAAAAAAAATACTATAGCTCAAAAAAGGACCCTCAAGGAAAGCAAAAGTTTGAGTTGAAGGTGAACAGACCAGCACAAGAACACGCTATAGCTCATAATACGATACTCAATCATTTCACAGTACAAGGTTACTCACAAACAATCAGGATGCATGCTTCTGTTAGTTACCAGTAATGTGTACTAATGCATGTCTAATATTTGATTTGCAATAAATTACCTAATTAATCAAGAAACATCCACAAACACAAAATAGCAGACTAATATGCCATTTCTTCAACAGGGGAAATTCTAAGAAAAAGGAAATGAAGCACAGCATAAAATCTAGAATCAAAATATTTATAAGGGAAAAAAGATAATTTAAAGTTCAGTTAAACTGATACCTAATTTTCATTTCCCACATGTTTTATGACAATTTCCAAGTCTTCATGTATTTTCAACACAATCATTCTTTGAATATAAGATCATGTTCTTTCATAAGAAAAAATATTCAAGAGAAGTTAGCACGCTCTCATCAACAGTGAAATGAAGGGGATTACATGATTCTTCAGCCGAAGATGGTGTCAATAACAAATTTGAGTACATAAATAACTTTTAGTCAGTTGAAGTTAAAAATAAATAAGTTTTTTTTGTTTTAAAAATAACTACTACACTACAGTTAAGCTCAAAATCAAAATTTTAGTAGATTTTCATAAAAATTGATGACGTGCAATTGAAAAGCTGATAATCACATGAAATGTGTGGTTGAAAAAGAATTTGAGGAAAAATAAGTTTTAGAAAATGGGAGCCAACCAGGGGCTTAATTTTCGTGCTTATAACAAGCAAACTACCCGCTAACAAAAATGACCTCCCATGTTTCGCACATTTATTTTTTATCCTTCCTGACTCTGATATAAGAACATCAGTATTCCAGCATTAGTATTTTCACACAAGATTCGAGGGCACTCTTTATCATACACCTGGCTTGCATATTTCCAGTATATGACTTTCCATACGTTCATTAAGTAAAGATAACCTGGCTAGTATCTACAAATAATTTCACATGTTATAAGATAGCAATAACTTATATAAAAATAGCATAACTGTTATCAGCATTATATAAAGATTACTCAGCCAAGGATTCAAATTCATACCAGTATTTAATCAAGCCATCCCACCCACAGGTAGCTACTTTACTCTGTTCCAACGGATGCCATTCAGAACCAATACAAACTCCCTCGTGGCACTTTAAAGTTCTAAAGACCTTGCAACTCTTCCAATCCCAAAACCAGCACCTTCCTTCACCATCACCGGACATAACAAACCGCCCATCAGGCGAAAAATTAACTTGACAGGCATATCCTGCCACAATGTGCCCTGCAAATCTTTTCTTTTTGTTCAACTGAAATCTCTCTCTAGTACTGTATATAAGTATCTGATTATCCAAACTTTGACATGCAAGCCAGTTCCCATTGGGGTGCAAAGAAATTGATGGCATTGAATGCATATGTGGCTCACTAATATACTTAATCACAACTGGAATCCCATACTCCCAGACCCGTAACGACTTATCATCGCTGGAAGTCACAAACCTCCGATTATTATCGACAAAAGTGATTGTATTCACTGCCCCCAAATGCTGATCATACTCCTGTGTAATCTGCCCAGTATTCATATCCCATTGTACAATCTTCTTATCACTCATTCCAGCTAACAAGACATTCTGCTTATCCTCATCTGGATTGAGTCTCACTACATATGGAATCTTCCCAGTTGAAAAGGTTGATATAACTTGTCCTGTCTCTGTATCCCAATACTTAATATTCTTATCATACCCTGCCGTCAAGAATTTAGTTCCATCATTACAGAACCAAATATCCCTCACAGCCTTCGAATGCCCCATGTAAGTCCTCATGCATTTCCCCGAATTAAACACATCCCATATCTTCACCTTTGTGTCCATACCTGCAGACAGTATCAAGTGACCGAACTTTGGGAAAAACCTAATAGCCGAAACCCCCTTAGTATGCCCACTCCATGTGTGAACCAATCTCTTTGGTATATAACAATGATCATTGCTCGCCTTTGCATCCTTTGGAGGCTCAATCCAAGACCTCCCTTGGTAATCCTTCTCCTCTTTCCCATGAAATGTACTCTTGTCGGCGTGCGCCTCACCTTTCTCTTTATCTCCCCCTTCCTTCTCACCCTTCTTCTTCGCGTGCTCCTCGGCATATTTCTTCTGCTCCTCTGTCAGCTCTCCTTGCAGCCATTCTTTCTTACCTGCCCACGGACTCTTCCTATTCTTCATCAACCAAGCCTCAGTGGCCGGATTATCCACCTCTGCTAAATCCATAGGATCATTCCCCTCATTCTCCATCTCCTCCAGCATCTCCTTCTTTTTCTCAAGTTTCCGCTTCTTCTGCTCATGTTGCGGTATATTATACACAGAAACACCATCATTTTGCTTCAAAGCTTCAACATCCCCAACATAATTGTTCTCAGTAGGGTCTGCTGCATACCCAAATTTATAAAAAGTATTATATTGTTCATCAAACACAAACGGCTCAATAGCAGCATTCTCAACAAATCCAAGCTTATGATTCCGGAGGCCCTGCGCAAGCCCATCCTTGGCGTAAGGATGGGCCGGGCCAACGACAGGAGCCCAAAGTTGGTCATAGGTGGGGTTGAACGAAACAACATGCTGGGTCGGATTTAGGGGTTTTTGTGCATCGGATTGTACCTTGCCAGCGACAGTAAGAGACAGCATAGTGTCGTCCACACTTGGAGCAGCGGATTTGGAGGGAAGGGACATCCGAAGAGGGGAAGAATCTGGAGACGGGTCCTGGCCCGATGTTGTTTCGGGTTGGAGCTCCGATTTGGGTTCAACTTCATCCTCCTCTTCTTCCAAGTCTAGATCTCTGTACGACTGCAGCAAATCCATGGATTCAGTTGCAACTCGGCTGCTGGACACGGGGGGCTAGACGCAATGGATTTCACCAACTAAAATGCTAGGGTATTATGGAATTAATGGAGAAGCGGAAAATTTTGGAGCAGCACAGTGCGGAAGTTACGGGGTTGTTTTTAACGGGAAATACCTGGAAATGACCTAAATAGAAAGGTCATTTTTCCAAAATAGCCTTTGGCTCATTCTGATATCTAAAATACCCTTTATAATATTGCATAATAAGTTAATGAAATATAAAGATCTTTCAATTTAGTCCTTAAAAAATCAGATACTGTATGAATTTTAATAGATTATTAGATTTATTTGATTTATGTTCGTTCTAAGTAACACCCCCATTTATTGGTATCAGAACCATAGAGATCATGGAAATTAAAATAAAAAAAATAAATACTTATTGACGTTTAGAAGAAGAAAAAGGTAGTTATATATTTTTAGAATCTATTCATAATAAATTAAAAATAATGACTTTAACAATAATTAAAGAGCTTCCTAAAGAAATAAAAGAACAAATATTATAAAAATTAATAATAGAAACAATAAAGGATATATATACATATGAAAAAATTATTAATATATATGAAAATGAAAGAAAATAAATTATATTATAAAGAAAAATATGAGTACAATTGATAATACACGTCAAAAATTGAATAAATTGCTTTTAAAGATGAATAAAATACAAGAAGAAATATGAAATATAATGTTAATACCAGAAGGAATGAGAATACCAAATAATAGACAATTAAAAAAATTAAAATGTGAAAGACTAAGACTTGAGAGCAAATATTTTACTATAGTAAAAGAAGAATTAGTAGATCCAGAAACAGCTGAAAGAAGATTTAGGAAAATAATAGATAAAAAGGAAGAAAAAAAGATGAAAATTAACTTATGAGTTAGAAATAAGAAAAAATTAGATGTCAATAAGTGAATACATGGAAGAATTAAAATTATTAATAAAAATTTTAATAAATGATATACAAGATTTGAGAAATGAAGTAAAAGAAACAAGAAACGATATAAATATATTAAAATTGATATTAGAGAATTAAAAGAAAATAATAAAAATAAAGATAAGAAAATAGATAAAAAAAACTTATAGAAAAAGAAATGACTCAGATAGGAAAGAAACATATAAAAAAATAAAATATAGTCATAGAAACAGAAAGCATGGATGACGAATTTAGAAAGAATATATTAGCAAAAATACTAGAAGACGAAGAAGAATCTAGAGAAAAATCATTAGGAAAATTAAAAATTGAAGAAAAATAAGATAAAAATGAATAAAGAATTAGATTTGTTAATAGAAAATTTTGATCAATTAAGTTTAACTGATATATGTGAATACCAAATTTTAATGAATACTGAAAGATGACCTAATCCAGTAGGAACTTCTAAACAAAAATTACATGACACAGATAAAAGCTATGCACCTATATATAATAAGTCATATAAACAATTTTATGATAAAGTAAGAGATAGACAACCACCTAAAGGAAATAAATATAAAGATAAATTTGAATTAAATGATAATTATAATAAACCAATTAATCATGGAGGAACAAAACTAGATTTAAATTGCAAAATAGATACTAAAAAAGCCTTATTAACTTGGACAAATTCAATGATATTATTCTTTTTATATAACAAAGATGACACATGGAAAAATACTGAAAGAAGAATAGATTTCTTAAGAGCATCCTTTCAAGGAGATGTTAGAAATTGGTGGGAAGAAATAAGTAATGATACAAAAATATTAATAAAAAGAAATGTACAAACAGAAATAATCAAATCAGATAGATAAGGTATAAAAAATTAGTATAATATATTTCAAATGA
>NW_019228562.1:245285-249534 GCF_002742605.1 Olea europaea var. sylvestris
TTTTTTTTTTTTCCGCCATTCCTTTGAAGTTTAAATAATGTTTTTACCATTATTATGTTTTGTAATTACAAGAACATGTTATTGTTTAAAAGACAATAATACCATTTTTAAGTTATAAATAAATTCAAACAATTCTCACTTGGATTTCAAAATCAAATCAGTTTTCTTATCAGTTTCTCCAACATAGATTAAAAAAAATCATTTTTCATCTGCTTCATAGGCATCACTCGAAATCGGTAAGTATATTTACGTATTTTTAATTTTAATTTCGTTTTAGTTAAATTAATATATTGTTCGAATATTTAAAAAATTCATCTGCATACATATTATTTCAGAAAAAATCCATGATCGTCAGAAAGAAATTGGTATGTATATTTATGTATTTTTTTTATTTCTTTTTCGTTAGACTAGAATATTGTTCGAATTTTAAACCTTATTTCGATATATCAGAAAAAATTTTATAATCTGATATGGATCTATAACATTTTTAAGCAAAAACGAAGAAAAAATTCATCTGCATGTAGATCAGAAATATTCGAAAAACTTGTATGGTTGATCTCAGTCAATGGTGGCGTCTGGACAGGATGGAAACAGTCGGGCCCGACAATAGTGGCATCGGGGCCGGCTGTTTTGACCAGATGGACTGACGGCCCCCCCGTCAGTTTCCGGCCGGCCTAAAAATTTTCCCCATTTTCTTTATATAATTATAATTTCTTAACCAATTACGTTTTCCTTACGTAGATATGGGTTTGACTACAATTTCGGTTCACTAATTTGCTAAATTTGAAACGAACGAAAATAAACAATGGGTATGCAAATGGACGAGCGAAAGACATTATGCTACTGTAGTTTTGATAAGATCAAGTGCATCGTATGCAGAAATGTACCATGAATTACAAAATATGCTCAGGGTCGATCCTTCTCAGTACGACATGGAGCTGAGATTTTTGTTCAGTATGCATCCAGTTTAATTCCACCTATAATGTTTACTTCAGAAGCTGAACTGAAGATTTTAATTGAATTAAACTAGAATCGCTTGATTCTTATTCGCGTAACTTGAGCAGAGAAGAATAACCATTGTGAACATGAAGATTTTGATGGAGAGAATCCTAATGTGAATGATTTTTGGGACATGGTAAAGATTATTTCTAGGATGATGTGGCTAATCCTGAGACAATTTTTCCTCACTATGACCTCACAGTTATGCACAGAATTTTGTCGATAGTTGGAGACAATGAAAATGAAAATAATTTTACAAATGGGATTTGGTTGCGTTATCCCGTCGGAAACATGAGTTGGGGGGAGCTCACAGGTTGGAACGAGTACACGGTCCTCTAATTATTCACACATAGTTCTAGATAATGAAAATTTGTATGTCGAACAACTGCTCGAAACAAAGAAAGATTTGCAGGAAGATGTTTACCGGATTGCTTTGAAACACAATTTTGAGTTTAAAGTAAAAAATCAAACAAGAATGAGTTCTTTGTTGTTCATAAGTATGCACGGGAACATACCTACGAAATTGGCATTCGTCAAAATTATTACAGACATGCCAGATCATGGTTCATTGGTCGACAAAAAATGCACAAGTTTCAGGATCTACAAATGATATATAGACATTCAGACATCATTAACGACGTTCGTCTAGAGTATAGGTGGTCATGAGCTATTAGAAGACTTGTAGGACTAGAGAATGCATATTAGAGGACTTAATAGATTCGATCAAGGATAGTTATGCTAAATTAGTCAGGTATTGCCATAACATGAGAAGAACTAATCCTGAATCGACGTTTTTTATTGAGACGAATAGCGAGAATCACTTCAAGTATTTCTTCATGACCCTTGGACAATGCATTTCGAGAGCTCGAAATGCAATGCGACCCTTATTCTAGTCGATGGTACAACCCTTAAGACTAAAGACGAAGGCAAGTTGATTATTGCAACATGTCAAGATACCAACATCCAATTTATCTTCTTACATTCGGTATAGTGGACGGAGACAATGATCTAGCGATGCAATGATTCTTCACGAAGTTAAGGAAAGTGATCGGATATGTCGAGAACCTTGCATTCGTAAATGACCGGGGACAATTAATAATAAATGGTATTGCTAAAATCTTTTTCGATGAACATTATGGTTATTGTATGTACCATATACAGGGCAACTTGAAAACTAGGTATCGAGCAGTAGCATCGTTGCATTATTTAGAAGAGCTGCACAGGCTTACAGTTTTGAAGAGTTTGATAAATTCATGGTGGAAATAGAAAGTAAATCACATGCTGGATAGGAGTATCTAACAAATATATGTATCAAACATTGGGCACGATCACATTTTTCAAGACGTTGATACAACATGATGACGTTGAATAATGCGAAGTCGCTCAATGCATTATTCAAGAAAGATCGAGAGTTACCAGTTTTCGCAATGATTGAGCACATTCGTAACAAGTTACAGCAGTGGTTTCATGATCGGCGTGAGGAATCATGGAGTTGCACAAGTGTGCTAACACCAATCCAAGAAGATAAACTCTTCAAGACACTAAAGGTAGTGAGAAAGGTATGTGTAGAACCATTGGACCAATTTTGCTTCTCCATGAGATGTGGACGTAATGTTGGATACATCGTAGACTTGAATGATAACACGTACATGTGCAGAAAGTTTCAATTGGAGAGTTTTCCATGTACGCATGCACTGACAGTGACTATGCATAGAGAATTTTCAACACATATCTTATGTAGTAATTATTATATGATTGAGTATTGGAAAGCATCGTATGCCGAAACGATATTTCGTATACCAAATGAAGTTGATTGGGA
Source organism: Olea europaea var. sylvestris (assembly GCF_002742605.1). Lineage (NCBI taxonomy): Eukaryota > Viridiplantae > Streptophyta > Magnoliopsida > Lamiales > Oleaceae > Olea > Olea europaea. Next base: position 248,104 of record NW_019228562.1, read on the forward strand.
AGTTTCTGACCATATTCTTCCACTAAATAATTACTGCCACCCGAAATCGGATCACGTACTCCTGGATGTAGATGCACGTCTAGGATACTATCTACTGAAGAATTTTTCCAACCTCGTAAGTGCAGGACATACTCATCGATTTTGCATAAGTCAGATTTCGTTACATAACAATTCAATGGATATGTAATGAAATTTAATTTTTATTTGCTATTTTCATATTTTGTCCTCCATGTAATGTTTACTGTTTTGTAAATGTCATTGCATTGGACATTCCATTTGAAATTTAAATTGATGGTTTAAATCGTATTATTTCGATATTTTAATTGGTTATGTATGTCATTTATTTAATACATAAATTTGACAATATTTTACAATATTTACAATTACATCATAATTACAAAAAATCAACGAATAACATTTACATAAATTTTAAAATATTTACAATTACATTCATAATTACAAAAAATCAACTATTTATATAAATTTTACAATATTTAAAATTACATCATAATTACAAAAAAAATATAATATTTATTGATCACAGCTGTATTCGTGCAAATCGCATGATAACTTCAACTTCCACATATCTATCCAAGATTGGTTAATTGTATCAACCTTGCGACCAATACTCAAAAATTCTATATATTTTATTGCGAATATACCGCAATCACTCTACAAGTAAATAATAATATATTAGTTCGAGCCATATAGTTAAGAAATGAGCTTTTGAATTAAAAACTGGTAAATCCTTACGATTCTCCCTGTCTCGTCGTCGTCATGTCCTATAAAACGGCTAATCTATCATCTACTCGAATCATTGCATGTCTAGCCATCATGGGGACGATCACAGCCAGCGGCTCCAGTATTTACTCCAGCAGTGCTTGTGTCAAACAGTTATGGTCGGAGTTGTATACATAGCTGGTGGAATCAAGGAATATGATCTCCGCCGCAAAGTAGTCTGAGTTCGCGATCACTGGAACGTACATATGCGTACAATTCATCCATGGCTTTCAACACGCTGACTCCAGCCCAGTGACCCACTCCAGCTGTACTCGGGCACTACATATTCATTCTCTTGTCGTAAGAGCAAGCCATGCTCAATACCGACTGCACGTGTAAAAAGATCTCGGGCGTCTCTAAGCCCGATAGTGCAGGATTTCCATGGCCATGTCGATGTGCTGAACCAAAAACATCAGTCCAAAAAGAAAGGGTCGTTTAATTCAATAATACAACAATTTTCGTAAACATAATAAATAACATTGAGAATACGCTTACATCATTGGTGAGCCAAGCATTCTTCGTAAGTACATCATCAAAACACTTTTTAGCGTTCGAAATTGTCGTCTCCCCGATCTGGTACTTATTACTAAAAAAATGAAATGTTACAAAAAGTATAGATGATCTCATATATAATTTGTACCTCGAGATCGT
>NW_019228562.1:254336-267310 GCF_002742605.1 Olea europaea var. sylvestris
AAGTGCCAAAAGTTGAACTGGGAACTAAGTTTCTTATCAAAACCTATTAGAACAGAACACAGAAAGGATCAAAAAATAAAATGATCATGTAACTTATTTTCGTTAAAAGTTTCAAAGCTATCTCAAAATAAAGGTTATCTTCTCTTGCTGTTCTAACTGACTGTGTAACCCACTATCGACAATGTTTACTAATCGTAAAACACAGGGTGAAAGTTCTGCATCAATTACTTCTCCCAATTACTACATGACTGATAGACATGGTGATGATGACATCCAGTCTTTTTATTTATTTCTAGTTGTACCTTATTTTACTTTATTTTGTTTTGGATTCTTATTGGGCTTATATTGGCCCAAACCCATTCTAGTTAGGGTTTTGGTTTTTTACTATTTAAACCTACTTTGCTTTGTAATTTCATTAGTTTTGATGATTGAATAAAACTTTTGGTGGCTAGTGGCAAACTTCCCTCTTCCTACTTTCTTCTATTTCTCTTTTCCTATCTATTGATTCTTCTATCATTCCTCCATAATCTCTTCTTATTTGATCTATTTCCTTTCTCCCATAATTGTGTTGTTTGATCCTGCATCAAATTTGGATATCCAGAGAGACACTACCATAATTGGATCTATATTTATTAGAGATTTATCGAAATCAGCAGGATCTTTCTTAGTCTAGATCGCTTCCCATCCACTCAGGAGAGTTGGTCAGGACACCAAATTCAGACATCCACTAACACATTTTTACAGATGTCAAAAGAAGCTTGCCCAACCACTCAGCATGTGGTTGGGAGATTGACTGCAACCTAGTGATCTATCAACACGACAAGGTCGAGTTTTCTCTCACCATGGGAAAGCTGGTGAGAGCATCCAATCTTTTTATTTATTTCTAGTTGGACCTTATTTTGTTTTGTGGACTTTATTTTGTTTTGGATTCTTATTGGACTTATATAGGTCCAAGCCCATTCTAGTTAGGGTTTTGGTTTTTGCTATTTAAACTTACTTTGCTATGTAATTTCATTAGTTTTGATGATTGAATAAAACTTTTGATGGCTAGTGGCGAACTTTCCTATTCCTACTTTCTTCTATTTATCTCTTCCTATCTATTGATTTTTCTATCATTCCTCCATAATCTCTTCTTATTCGATCTATTTTCTTTCTCCAATAATTGTGTCGTTTGATTCTACATCATTTAGTGTCATTAGTATAACACAAAATTAATTAAGGTATGCATAAATGGGAAGAAAATCAAAATATTATGTTCACCTACAACCAATAGACTGCTTCGTTTTTTAAGATAGCAGCAATTACATGTACATCCATACATCGAAAACTTAGATATACAACTAAACGAAAAATTCAATAGATGAGTGAATAGATCGAGATGATCACTTACTAAATCCATCCTCAACGAGATAGTTGAAAGTGTGACCGTCGCAGTTGTAGGTGAACTTGATATTAGTAGTCGAGAGTTTTTTGTAGGCACTGTGAGGCTATGCTAGTGAAATTCCTCGTGAACTCTGAAATAATTACCATCTCTCATTTCATGAAGCTGAAAATCAACGACTGCTGCCCCCATTTTCCACTACATCAGTAAATCACTGTCCCTTGCGGTTTGTATTACTATAGGTGAAGAGGAGATATTAATATAGAGAGAGGGAGAGAAAAGATAGATAGGAAAGTGAAAATAATTAGGGTTTAGTTCATCATAGAATAGCCTAACATAACATATTTGGTGGTTCTGAGGTCTAATTTTTCCTCAGTTTAGTGTGTATATGCTGCATGTCCAAAGCTCTAATGTGAGATATGTTAGGAGTTTTACCAGTTCATAGTTCTTGTGGGGTTTTAAACTCAACAGAACTACATGGTAACTTATTTATTAGGTAGACAGCAGTATACATGGGCTCAGTCCATCCCTGAGCTTATTAATAAACACCTGGCTTATTCATGAAGGTCCTATTCATTGTTCAGCAACCCCATTTTGCTATGGGGTATGCTTCACGGTCCTATGTTTGACTATTCCCTTTTGATTGCAAAAGTTGTCAAACTTTGCATTACAAAATTTCAATCATTATCATTCCTTAGAGTTTTCAACTTCGTATCATGTTGATTCTCAACCATCTTTAACCAAACTCTAAATTTTTGGAAGGTTTCAAACTTAGCTCTTAAAGGATAAACTGTACTTTCTTAGAATAATCAACAACTATAGGCAAGAAGTATTTATTCCTACCTAAGGTAGGATGACTTTCTAGTCCCCACAAGTCTGAACGAACATAATCTAAAGGCTTCTTAATAATGTGTGACCCTGTTTCAAAACTTACTCTGTGAGACTTACCCAACACACAGATTTCCAGGAATCATGGATTTCAATTATATCTTTCCCAAGTAGTTTTTGATTACTTAGATATTTCAAGCCCTTATTTCCAATATGCTCCATTCTATTGTGCCAAAGTTTAGATTTGTTTTCTGTTACAGTGAAGGAACTAGGGTCTTGTGTAATAACAATTTTTTCCAAAAGATAGTACAATCCATTTCTCTTTGATACCTTGAGAACAACCAAGGATCCCTTCATTACTTTCAATATATTCTTGTTAGACTTAAAGACATCCCCATCATCCTCAAGAATTTCTAGTGTGATGAGATTTCTTTTTAGATTTGGGACATATCTGACATTCTTGATTGGCTTGACAATGCCATCGTGCATTTTGATAGCAATGTAACCAATCCTAACAACAGTTTGAGAATTATTGTCCCCATATATACCTTTTCAATGTTCTATCCCCTTATAGTTGTAGAACCAAGGTCTAATAGGACACCTATGGAATGTACATCCTGAGTGTAAGATCCAGTCCTTACTAACCTCTTCACTGGACACAGGACTTGCAGCATTTTTTACTTTAGCATTGTTATGATCCTTCTGTTTCTTATTCAAATCTTAACAATCCCTTTTAAAGTGACCTAATTTGCCACAATGATAGCACTTTTTGTTTCCTTGGACGTGGACATTCTTTTTTTACTTTCCCTTACTTTTTCTATTTTGAATATTATTTTCTCTTTTTTCTATTCTCCCTCTTACAAACATACTTTTTTCTCCGAAGTTAGGCTTAGACTCTTTTTTAACCTGTAATTCCCTATATCTTAAAGCATTTATAACTATAACTTGTGTCAATTTATCCCTTGAGTATTTTATGGCATTCCTAACATCTGTATAAAATTTAGGCAATGAGTTCAAAAAGATGACAGTAAGGTCTTCATCTTCAAACTTCTTTTTATTATGTGCAAGACTCTTTAACAATGATACTAAAATCACTTAGGTTTGCTTCTAAATGTTTTTCAATATCCATTCTAAAACTAATTAGTATTTCCAAAAGATAAATTTTATTTGGTAGAGTGTTAGTCAAGAATAAATTATCAAGTGCAGTCCACAGAGTTCTTACAGTTTTGGCCTCATCAACTTGTCTCACAATATCATCGAATAAATGCAGAGTTATAGAATTATATGCAATTCCCTTCATATTCTCAATTTCATCAGGTTTTGCTTTAAGCTCATTAGAAAAGGATTCAGGATCGTCAGAGGCATTTGCAACCCTTTGCTAGACCAAAATGATCCTCATTTTCTACTTCTATATGGAGTAATTTCCTTTCCATCGATTTGTGATAATTTGACCTTCGAACCCATAGCAGATTCTGTAAAAGGGTGGCTGTTACTTGTGGACATGATCACCTAATAGCAAAAAAGGTTTTGAACAGAAACTTTTACAGTCATTTGAAAATAGATATAAAAAATGATCAATGCAGGTTTACTCTTAATTAAGAATTTATCAATTACAGTAATGGCATTCAGAATATAAAGCATGCTCATAGTCAGGTCAATCATCACTGGAATACAAGATTTAAGGAGCATATGAAAACAATTTGTAGATATGCTTGCTTTGCACAGAAAAGATGATACACTGTAAGCGGAATATTTTGAGAAGTTTAGAACAATCTCACCAAATATTATTATAAAACAATATCCAACTCCAGAACCCTTTTATTAGGCCATTCTTCCTACTCAAGTAGCCAAGATTATAGGATAGTGATTTTTAACCTTTGATCTTACCTTCATAGGTTCAAGATATTTAAGAAAAGTGATGGGTCTGTGTAGATCAAAACCAAATCTAAACAGATGGCATAAGATTTTAGCTAAAATAACAATTTTTTTCAAATTTTTTTTACACAGAAATACTAGAAAATGCTCTAATACCGGATTGTTGGGTATTTTGACCCACATTAAAGTAAAAGATCAAGCACACAGAAAGTAGTAAATAACACAAAATTGTTCACCCAGTTCAATAATATGCCTAATCTAGGGGCTCAAATATCAGCCCACTACTATGTACAACAATGACATTTAAGAGAGAGTACAGTGTACCAATGACCCAAATCAGAACTAGATTTATCGGCTATTCTCACAGGCCTAAAAGTTGTTGTAGCATGACTATTTTCACATGTTTTCAGTAAAAAGATTAGGATCTCATGAGAGATCGAACCAATTGAATCAAGAAGAAGAAGAGAAAAATCGGAAAACATAGAGAGAGAAAAACACTCTAACTCTCAAAACTCAAAAGCTAAGGGTCTGTTCTCTTCGTATTTCAATTTTGTAGTTTTGAGTTTTGAATTCATTTTGAGTTTTGTGTTTTGAGTGCATATTTTGAAATTGTTGAAAATACGTTCCCTTTATCATTCTAAGAAACTGTTTTCCAAAACATAAAATTGAAAAACGCGTTTACTTTGAAATTTTGAGAATTTTTTTACATAATATTTTATTTAAGAAATATGATTATTCAATACAATTTAATAGTTTGACGTAAATTTAGTAATAAATAATATATAAATTTTGAAATTGGTGAATCTTATAATATTTTTTGGCAACACAATTAACTAGATACTATTATAAGTTTACGTGCCATGGCAAGCATGCACTAAATAAAATATAAAGTGCATCCAAACTATCATGTACGACGTTTTGAGTAGTCATTCCACATTTGTATAGCAATTTGATTCCTGACTTATCCCATTTGAGTTGTTTGACTAGCATCAAAATGTATTACTTCTTGATCTTGACTTGACTCCGACATGTCTTGAAACACTATATTCTCCTCACCATACTCTACGAACAACTTATCTAAAGCGTGCTCCTGACATATAATATTGTTTATTACGCAACATACAGTAAGGATTTGTCTTTGCCTACTAAGTAGATAATTGATAATCAACTTCAAAATAGGAAATCTTGCCTTTAAAACTCCAATGCAACGTTCAATAATGTTACGGCATGAAGAGTGTCTATAATTGAACAATTCTTCCTTCCCACGTAGCCGTCCCCGTCCAACATAGTCACATAGATGATATCTATGACCTCGATAGGGGGCAAGAAATCCTGGCATGTTTGGATATCCAGAATCAACAAGGTAAAATTGATCTGCAAAAAAAAAGGCTTATACAGTGTGACTATAAATATATTCGCAATAATTATTTGATGTATACGAATGTACCTCCTCGTGGCATTGAAAAGTTGTTCGAGCTTCTTGTGACTACATCAACAAATACTCGCTAATCATTATCAGTACCTTCCCAACCACAATACACAAATGTGAGTTTCATATTAAAATCACATGTCAACATCACATTTTGTGTTACATTTGTTTTCCTTCCTCGAAAAGATGTTTGTCTCGATGCAGGAGCCCAAACTGCAACATGTGTTCCATCTATTGCGCCTATGCAATCCTTAAAGAAAGGATATTTGTGCAAAATCTGTTCATGCACAATGTCTTAATTTGTTGGACGGATTATCTCAGTGCCAAATGTGACAACAGCCCTAACAACTCGTTTAAACCATTTGTGTATCGTGTTGTTGGAATGCTAGAACCTATCACCAATAACACTGTATCATGTAGTATGCCCTACAATCATCATAAACATAGTCACACTCTCCTCGACGCTCACTTTTTTCCCATCTTTTAGTAACCCTTTTTCTTTCAAAATATCACATAAATTAATGAAAACGTGTTTCTGCATACGAAAATTACGATAGTATACGTCCGGATGTCCATTCAAAATTTCTAAGATGTACATTTTCCCTGTAAGCAATAATGTTCTACAAGGTATCCTGCCAATGATACTTCCTTTGTTGGCAACAAAGTAATTAAGCACCATTAACTCCAAAATTTGCGTCAACATCATCCATATATAACTCATCATCACTCGATTCTTCCTCAATGGACTCATCGGCATGCACATTATCATCCACGTTTGATTCACTAGCCATACTGTGAACAAAATATAACCAAATTAATTATCATAAGTCATATCAACCACCATTAATTCAATAAAACAAGTAATCAAGCATTAAAAAAGTGAGGACAAATCAACATCAGTTCTCCAACCAAAAACATCACAATGTTTGTAAATGAAAACAGTACAACATCACCAAAAAATGGGAAAAAAAAAAAGGTACTTCAAGCCTTGAGTTTAACATGGTACTTCAACATAACAAAATCACATATTAAAACAACAGTCACATTAAAGTAGTTCCAAGATAGGTCCTTTCCTTGCTTCTGGCATCTTCACAAATGACACATTGAAATCCTTGAAAGCCTTTATTGCTTTCATGTAAATCTCATTGGACACCCCTTCCATATTGTTTAAAATGTCCAAGCAAATAACATTTGAATAAGAATCTGGACTAGTAACTTCATTATCCGATTGACAACTATCTTTTCCTTTGATCTTTGCAAGCTTCTCTTTTAGGTAAAGTGTTCTAAGTTCAGTTTCTTCATTCCTCAAACTAACTGTAGATGACCACTGTGCCACACAGGCCTCGAGTTTATCACTTTTACTGACTTTAGGTTCCTTACGTTGTCGTTCACCCGATGTACCAATTTCGTTATGTGGACGAGTATTTGAAACCACATCGACTTCATCATCAATTTTCGTAGTCACATGTACTCCTCTATTCAAAAAATCATTTTCTAGCTGCCTTTCTTCCTCTGATGTGTTTGGACGCAGCGTGGAGACACTGCCTAATCCTCCAGTAGCTGTAGTCCCGCTGAATATCTTCCCAAGAGTGTGGTAGTGCTTACATCCTTCCTTCTTGAATAATTTGTAATCCGACTTGTTAATCTAACATTGAAAAAAGAAACCACATTGTTAGCGTATTGAAGAAATCAATATAAAATTGATAAGATAAAAGATAAGGACGAATATATTCTTTCATAAATATATGTACCGTATAAAAGTGTTGCCAAACTTCCTCTGCAGCATTAACTTTGTTGGTATTTGGATCCCATGTAACACCCGTATGTCCCAAAAGTTCAGAGAACATGCGATGAATCTTACGCAAGCGGTTCCACTTTCCTTTTAATCTATTTATGTTGTAATCCATTTTTGTTGAAGCTATCATGGTTTTATTGATCCTGCTCCATTTGTCTCTTGTGAATGTAGAACATTTCAATGCATTTGATTTCACTTTCTCGTAAAGAATTTCAATAAAAGCGTGTTCATTCTCGTCTGACCATGACATTGGTTCCTTATTCCGAACTCTATGACCACCCATGTTGACTCTATATTCATATACATAAAATTATCATCAAATATATGAGACCTTCCGTGGGCGATTTGAGGACATATTAATGTATTTAATTATAGTCACATACCACCAAATGCTCAAAAGCATACCTAACACATGTACCCATAATTATAAGGATCAACACATTGCCAAACATCATTTTAACTTACAAATTCAAGAATCTTTGCAATGAAGTTACTACCAGCAGATACCAAGGTGGAAAAGTAATAAGAAGTTACTATCGGCAGATACCAAGTTGGAAAAGTAATAAGAAGTTATTTCACTAATGCATTGCATTGCATCAACAAAAAAAGTGAGCAGAAATTTCAGCTCCTTCCTAAGGACTTTGACTTGATTACTCACAAGAACACTGTAATATGTTTCACAACTAAGTAATTCTCCAATAGTATCGAAAAGAAAGTTGATAAAGCTTGCCTGAAGTATATAATGTGGTTCTGATCTACCAAACAATTCCAGCAGGTTTTGAAGAGTGAAAAGCTCCTTAATGTATGGCATGAAAGAGAGAATGATTTCTAAAAAGTTTTTGTAATGTTCAGTCTCTCCGTATAAGATGCAGTTGGAGGCTGCATCATCAAGGCACTTCAACAGATCAATAAATCACCGGCTGAAGTAATTTTCCTTGAGTAATATGTATTTATAGTGCAGTTCTTTTGCATATTTTAGACAAAACAGAGAAAGAGGGGGGGGGGGGTAAGATTGATTAGAATTAGTCATATGAACATCTCTAATTATAGGGAAAGTTGGTTGAACGTAGACCTTAACCTGATCAAGTTGGTATATTAAGATAATTTAATTAATGGAATAATAAACAAGTGGTGTAATATAATATCAAATGATTTTGTTTTGCTCTTAAAGGTCAACTAGGGAATATCTCGACTGAAGATGCTTTTATTAAATTTCCAGTTCCCACCAGAAATCTCAATTGAAGGAAAGAAAAAATTTCAGATAGGAATCCACGAAACAATTTTCACCCTCATGAAGGAATCCATTGAACTTCGGCTATTGAAGAGAAGTTGAGAAGCAATTTTCATGGAATCCACTAATTTTTTTTTTATAAACCATACATATTGAAAATAAAATTCGTCATAGTTAATTGTCAATCTCATTCAACCAATCGCCAAAAAAAAAAAACAAAACAAAAAATCAAAAGGCAACAATCCCTGAAAGTGAAAAATCCAAAATGACCAACATCAAAATTGCTCCAACTCATTCAATTCAATTACAAAACTCCTTTCAAGATTTGAAGCAATTTCTACATTTTTGCACACATTTGGCTATAGTTAACATTTATTTGTTAGCAACATATAATACACTAGTATAGATTTACCCCTCATAGCTTCCAAAATTGGATATTAAACTTAGAAAAAAATAGATGAAAACAAATACACATAGATGGTGGAAGCTCATGTTCTGTGGGTGTAAAATGGTTTCTCACGACGTGGCAACAACAATCAGTAGGAGGAATTAGTATAATCATCGCTACCCACGTCAATTTTTCAACTGTAACGAAACATTTCAACGAAATATATAGAAACAAGAGCTGAAAATTAAAACAATGAAGACGTATAATTAGTTGAAAAATGGAAGAAATGCGAACGGAATCGATGACATTTTAACAGAAATTTACCTCTCTTCACGCCATATACCAGCCAATCTGAGGAGGCGAACTGAGGAAAATAGGAAATCGTTGGAGTTGAAGAGTTACGGGAAAGAGAGGGACGAAAGTGAGAGTGTGTGAGAGAGAGGTAAGGGTTGGTTTAATTTGGGTTGTTTCCCGTGTTTTCCATCAAACCCGTGTTTTCTACATAAAACACTCAAAACGTCATTTTTGACGTTTTCAGTTTTTAGTGCAATTTTTTTTTTTTTTTTGGTTTTCAAAACTTCATTTTCGAAAACGTGAAAGAGAACACGTTTCTATCATTTTGAAAAATCGAAAACAGAAAACAAGCAGAAAATAGGGTTGGCAATGGGCCAAGCCGAGCCACGAGCTCGGCTCGTTGAAATTGGGCGAGCTCACGAGAGCCGAGCTCGCCTATTTTTTTTAAATAAAGAATAGAGTTTTAAAAATAAAAAGTGTAAAAAATACAAATAATTTAACGAAAACAAGTTTTTATTTTTTTTATTTACATCATATTGTAATTTGTAATACTTTTTATAAAGTATAAAATATTTATATAATGAAAATGAATTATTTTTTGAAATACATTTACAAAAAATATATTTTTTTTATTTCTTTTTAAAGTTAATAAAGAATAGAGTTTTAAAAATAAAATATGTTAAAAAATACAAATAATTTAACGAAAACAAGTTTTAATTTTTTTTATTTATATTATATTGTAATTTGTAATACTTTTTATAAACTATAAAATATTTATATAAACTGTAAACTCTCCTCCTTTATCCGGACTTGGGATCGGTTACATCAATTTTAAGTAGGCGGAGTTAAAAATTGTATAGGAACAACTTGTTGTAACGTCTATAATTTTTTAAAGAAAATTAAATTTAACGACTAAAAAATAAAAAAAAATTTGATTAATATAATTAAATCAAATATCACTTACATGACGACATGCAATTTCAGCGTATTTATCTTGTAGTCGAAAATGAGCATCCTGCCAATCCGTCACACACATTAACGTTTTCAAAATATTTTCTTTCAGTCGGCTCCTGATATCGGTCAAAACCCTTTTACTTGCACTAAAAGCAAATTTCGAAGCAACAGTGCTAACGGGAGGTGTCAATAGATCTTTCGCAATAGTAGAAACAATTGGCCAATGTCTTTCATACTTTCACCAGAATTCAATTACTTCTTCTGAAATTTTTTTAATTGTTCTGTCTGTTGATATATTATGATTGAAATAATCAATTAATTCGGCACGCATCGTATTTTGAGTTTCAACCGATGTTTGATGAGATGCAGATGTAGACGACATGGTATTAGATGAACACATTGCAGTTGCATCATATCTAAATGTATTAATGCCCTGAAATAAATTCATTATTTCTGCAGCATCTTCTTCAGTTTCAGCAGAAGGAGTAGGTGCAGCAGAGGGTACCCGATGTACCCATTCTTTCCGCATATAAATCATACATTCCACATAATGCTTGTTCTAAATTCTTATAGGTGATAGGTGTATCAAGTACTAAAACTTTATTGATTTGATCAATTACGTATTTAGTTCCCGAAATATTATATTGAGGGTCCATTGCACATGTTAAAGGAAATAACATAGGTAGTTCTTCCCAATATTTTCTAAACTTTAATTCCATAGCAATTAAAATTTCACTAAAAGCAGGATCATTTTTATATTTATGGAATGTTCTTGCAATTATATAAAGGCGTTCAAGTACCATACAACTTGTGGGATAATAAACGCCGGATAAAATCTTTGTGGTCTCATAAAAAGATGTCAGAAATCGTTTAACTTTCAAAACTAAAATCCAATTGGATTCATTTAACATACCATCGTCATCACTTCTAACATGTCTATTGTTATAAAAGTCAGTTATTAAATTTTCGAAATCTTCACATGATTTTAATAGCAAATATATAGAGTTCCATCTATGACCTACGTCGCTAACAAATGTTTTAGCAGTCATCACCCCTAATTCGACACAAAAATCTTCAAATGCTTGTTTTCTCTTAGGAGAGATCGTAATATATACTAATGCATTCCTAATCCTTTGAAATTTATCCTTTATATGTTTTAAATCATCTTGTACAATTAAATTCAAGATATGACACACATAACGAATATGAAACAAATACCCACCAAAATCAGGTTGAAGTGTCCTACACAATTTATCGACGACTATCTTATTAACACTAGCATTATCAAAAGTAAAAGATCGAATTTTAGTCTCACAATGATATTCTCTAACAATACTGATAATAGCATTATATATATTATTAGCATTGTGAGGAAATTCAATAATTCTAAAAGCAATAATTTTCTTATGCATGCACCAAAGTGGGTCTATATAGTGTGCAGTTGCAGCTATATATGCTCTTTTATTAATCCCTTCCCATATATCAGAAGTTAAGGATATAACACCCCCATATTATTGCAAATCCATAATTAATTGTTGTTTTGAATTATTGAAATAATTTATTGTATCGGCACGAAGAGTGTTTCGACTTACCCCAACGTACCTCGGTTGTAGATATTCTTTCACGAACGAGACAAAGTGCTGGTTGTCTGCAATAGCCAGAGGCAACTCAGTGGCGGCAACAAATTTCACCATTCCGGTTTGAGTATCGTCTTCCGAATAAACCCACATGGATAGGGGTGAAGTTGTAGAACCGGCACCTGGACTGCCAAATTGCAATTGTGTTTGACCAGCTGGAAGAAGTCCATGTCTGGCTGCACATGATTTGTAGTGGCGATTGAGATGAGTGGTACCAATTCCTTTTTGTCATGCCAATCTTTGTTGGTAGTATTTACATACTGCTTTAGATTCTGCAAGGCCATCAACGACTTTTTCCGTTGAAATCAATTTAAAGCGATCCCAACATTTTGCTTGTTTTTTGGCCTTTCGCTTTCCCCTCCCATCTGGGATATTTAATTGCTGATCTTCATCTTCATGTTCCGCTTCGAGAACGTTAATATCATCCAAATCAATTGGATTGTGGCTTCCCTGACTGTGAATGTGAACATCTTCAAGTATCGTTATGTCATTTAGATCGGCAAATTCATTTGAAAATTGACTTTGCGGCGTCCTAGGCGATTCTTCATGATGTGGCTCACATCCTGTATCGAACAAGCTCTCAACAAATAAACGTTAATTCATTTCTGTGATCGTTTATGATGAAGTCTTGACTAGATGAATATAAATGTAGTGAGATTGTGAGAATTGAGAATTGGATGAATTTAAATTGTAACTAATAAACTGTAAAAATTGAATTGATATTGTATATTTTGTAGTACAAGAAAGTAAAAACTCGATAATTGATATAATAAAAGAGAGTTGAGAGGGTTGTAATCTTGGAAGAGCAATTGATATGAAAAAAAATCTATGGGAGAAGGGGGTATTTATAGTAGATAAAGGGAGGGTAATAAAATAAAATTCAGTGACCAAACGGTCACTGAACTCACTGAATAAAATTCAGTGACCAGAACGGTCACTGAAAAGTGACCAAAACGATCACTTTTGTGACTGTGCTCGTGGCTCGTTATTTTTAACGAGCGGCTCGTGGGCTCGCCCACGAGCAGCTCGTCTAAATGGCGAGCCGAGCGGGCCCCACGAGCGGCTCGTCTAAATGGCGAGCTGAGCAGGCTAGCTCACCTCTCGGCTCGTGCTCGGGCTCATGATTTCACGAGCCCGAGCCGCCCACGAGCCTCTTTTTCAC
>NW_019228562.1:267672-272906 GCF_002742605.1 Olea europaea var. sylvestris
ACGGGCGAGGACGAGGAGTCGCCGTCGACGATGAGTCCAAATCTTTGGTCTCAGAAATCAGAATTTCTGAGCAGCATATAGTGGACTAGTGACTGGTGTGGTGAGTGCCTTTCTCAGTTTCTTTTACTCCCCTTCTCTCTTTTTTTGTTGTTTTTGTTTTTGTTCTATATGCTGACTTGTTGAATGTTGAGTGTTGTTTGGTATTTCTTTGATTTGTGTTATTGCTTATTAATCAGTGGACGGTGAATCACATTCATTCACATAAAAGGCAATTTTTATTTTTTATGAGTCATGATTTTTTTTTTTATGAGTTATTACTGAAAATGGTGAGTTTATTAATTTATGATAAATAATTCATATTTTATGAGTTATGATTTATGATTATTGATTTGGGAATTTATATTTAGGAAATTATAATAAGTGAAAAAAAAAATGGATCGAGAAGATGTTGGGCACAATTCAACCTGTGTGGACTTAGTACTCTGTTTTTTAATCAATTATAATTGAAAAATAAATTGGGGGCATTTTGCATATTCTGGAATGATTTTTTCAACCGAATAGAAAGCTATGGAGAAAGATATTTTTGGAAAATTTGATAATGAGGCAATATTGAAATGTATTCAAAATATGAGACCCATGGAATGCAGTTATCTAAGTTTACGGTTACAGAGTCATGTTGTATCGTGTATATTTTTAGTATTTTGGGTTGTATTTATTTATATTTTCACATGTATATAATTTTTACGTTTTAATGCATTTACATATATTGAATAGTTTTTAATATTTTTTGATAAAATTTTAATAAACGATCGGGCTATTACAATCGTTGATTATTGACGATCAATGGTCAACGATCAAATATCTACGGCTAAGCTCCTCCACCCTAGCTAAACTCGGATCGTGGATTCGCCCCTGAGTACTATGGTTTACAACCTAAATGATTTGTAGTAAGTTAATCTTCAACTTATAATGTTGACAAAAATTATTCCAATCTTTCAAGCTCATAACAAATTAATCTCCGAATTGATGATTTCCATAGAAGCAACTTCACCACGTCTTACATTTTGGGGATAATAACCATTGTACACATAAGGGAAGGGAAAAAAGGGAAAAAATTTCCACCACCCTCAACTCCACTTGTCATGGATCACCGTTGCAGCAACTGAGATACCCCTCATTAGAGGGTGGGCTTAGACCCAACCCAACAATCGAATCAACGGGTAGGATTGGGTGAAATCCAACCCAAGATCAAACCGACAAAAGGAATAAAACAACATAAACCAACCCAAGTCGATTCAGTGTATCAAAGTTTAATGGAACCTTTTCCTTTACAAATTAAATTTTTTAACCCGATCCCTCAAAGGGAGACTTTTGACCAACCCAATAATCGAACCCACATCCCTCCAAACTCGTCACCCTCTACTTCAATCTTTACATGTTCGGTATCCTAAATAACTTCTTCACTATGACTTATCGAACATACTATATTACTTTCTTAAAATTAAGAATTAATCAACTCTTAATTGGTTATTATTGTTAATAATAATAATTAATAAAATATAGTAGTGGGGCAAGAGCAGCTGGAAAATGGATTTATCACCATACATTAAAGGATGACACTAATGAGGACCACCTCATCGTTGCCGCATAAGTTCTACTTACATGTGACTGTATCTCGTTTGAGTGCACATTATATGCCCTGTTTTCATTTCTCAACTGTTTTTTCCCTTTCACCTTTTTCACCATTCATTTCTTTTTCATTCAACTACCCCTTCACTATCATCAACCTTTTCCATTCTACAATTTTCTCATTTTTCGAGTTTCGCTTGTAAAATGTTGGCCCGTAGCATTTTATCTATAAATTGATAACTTACTCATTTAGTTACTTTAATAACTTTTAGGGCTTCGTGCAAAAATTAATCAAATATACTGCATGGGGTCATATAGACTTACGTTCACGGGCTCGATTCACTCCACAAACGAGCAGCAAAAATCTTTTGTGGAAATGTAATGTTCATCATTTTAAAAAAGAAAGACGAGTTGCTCCTCGAGATTTTGTAAAGCAAGACAACTCATGCTTGGCTCACATTATTCACAAACACGAGTTGACTTGCTAGGTGGACCGAACCGAGCACTACATTTACTCGAAAGATGGGTGAATGCAAAGAAGCAAAATGGTGGATCAAGCAAGGGCGGAGCCATATGCGGTCGAGGGTAGGCCTGTGCCTACACTCCACTTTGGGCTGCCCAGTTAAAGATTTGCTGTGCCAGCATTGCCTATGGAGACGAGCAATATCAACACTCAACTTTGTGTAACTGTGAATGAAGACGCAACATCGCCTTTTTGTAAAGTCCTGAACACTTTATATTTACTCTCATTTCTTGAAGCAAGAGTTGAATAATATGTAGAATTCGCTGTCCCTGCTATTCTACATACTTGTGGGAGAAATGGTGGGATAAAAGTGGGCTAGAGAAAAATGTCCACCACCATTCTAAAGATTTTTGGGAGATATAGCGTGTGAGAGAAAAATGGAGTGGAGTATTTTCCACTTTGTGAAATATTTAATTATTGAAGTGGAAAGTGTGGTTTGCCATAAAATTAGTTGTACGAGTCTTTTTGCTATAAAGAAAATTTTTTCATACTTCAAATTTTATAGTAAATTTTGTCTGTACTAATTTTTTTTTCTAGATCCGCCCTTGGACTCAAGGGCAAGAGGTGATGGACTCGTCTATTTGTAATTTAATTCTTAGTAAAACTTGACATAAACATGTAACATAAACAAATTACTATTTAAATTTGAACTTAGGAGGGTAATTATAATAAAAATGAGTTTAATTATAATATTTAAACCAGTGGTTCATCTTTATGTAACACAACTGGTTCAAATCCGAATTACAAGACGGGGCTCCGAATTCAATCACCAATTGTCCAAGTCATATCATTCTCAAAGATCCAGTGGCAAACTTCAATCTTCCCCGGAACCGAACCCAATGCAATGAAGGCTCCATGATCGGGGCTCCAAGAAGAGGTATCCAAATGACAGATGGCAACACCATGGTTAATCTTGGACTTTGAATTCGGATCCAAAATATCCGCTTCGTAGACCCGGACTTTGGGAACTGAATGGCAGTAATATAGCAAGTATGGGAATAGACTCTGATGGCAAGACACTGATTTTGTGACTTTTCCACCGTTTAGCCCTTTGACTTTCCCGATAATGATGTTACTATTATACCCTCGAGTGCTTTCGGTCGTTCGGACTACCACATTTCGCCCTAGCACGGAGGTTGCAAAGTCGATCATGTCCTCAATCGAGGCCACACACCGCTTCGTCTCACCGGGACTCGGGGCTCGTTCACACTCGCTTAGTGAATCAGCCAACATTTTGGCCATGCTAGAATCATCATCACCTGCATGGAAAATTTTCTTCAATTCCCCAAGCTTGGAGGTCGAAAAGGGCAATTTTGACAAGATTATCCGGGGCAAAAATGACCTTTTAGGCATTTTATCCCGTATGTCGGGCATAGGCATCACATTCCCACCTCTCAACATCTCTTCTCTAAAGAATTTGCCAGGCTCAACCCACTTATTTACCTTTTTGCCACTCTCAGCTGCCAAAGTGGCGGATGTACTCTCGTTATAGCGAGCAAATGTCACACCCTTTTTGGTATACTCCTTGAAAGTATTATTGACTCCATATATTTTGAACCCAACTGTCTCTCCAGAAGCATCTTTGCCATAAGTACTGAATTTATCGGTGCCTTCATTGAATGATTGCCCATAATTCTCAAAATCCACAGTTGCAGCATTGGAACCCTTGCCGTAGGTTTGAAAATTGTCATCTCCAGCGTTGGATCGGTCTCTGTAACTCTTGAAAGTCTCCACTGGAACATTGTTGTCAGTGCCGTAATTCTTGAACGTGTTCTCCGGGACATTTGTGTCCGTTCCGTATGAAGTGAAACTGTCATTTGCACCATTTCCGCTTTCACCATAATTCGTGAAGGTTGAGCCAATCACGTTCGACTCTTTGCCGTAGCTGGTGAAGGCATTGGGGGCGCCATTGGCGTTTTTGCCATAGTTGGTGAATTTTTGATCGCCAGAATTTCCGTCTTCGGAATAAGAAGTGAAAGCTTGTTCCCGGCCATTGCCGTTGTCGGTATAAGAAGTGAAGCGAAGATTAGGAACATTGACTTCGTTGTTATGCACCATTTCCGCTTTCACCATAATTCGTGAAGGTTGAGCCAATCACGTTCGACTCTTTGCCGTAGCTGGTGAAGGCATTGGGAGCGCCATTGGCGTTTTTGCCATAGTTGGTGAATTTTTGATCGCCAGAATTTCCGTCTTCGGAATAAGAAGTGAAAGCTTGTTCCCGGCCATTGCCGTTGTCGGTATAAGAAGTGAAGCGAAGATTAGGAACATTGACTTCGTTGTTGTAGTTTCTGAAGTCGCCAACGCCGCCAGTCGCGGTGGTACCGTACGTATTGAAGCTTTGGTCGGGCACATTACCATTGCTTGCATAACTATTGAACTTGTCGTTATGTCCGGCGGAGTCACGGCTATACCGCCGGAAAGTATTCACAGGAATATTTTCCCCGTCGGCGTAGCTCTTAAATGAGTCAACCCCGCCAAGGCGGCCAGTGCCGTAGTTTGTGAAGTTCCTGTCGTTGTAGGCAGCAAAGTTCACATCCCCGTCGTGCTTCTCAAGGCTCGGCGTTAAATCGGGAAAGCAGAGGAGATTAGCCTTGGCGCAGAACTCGGGGAGGTGAGTTGAAAGTGAGTTCCGATCAGCGAGTTTAGAAAAAGCCGCAAATTGCACAGAGTCCAATGGTGAAGCTTTATTTAGTAAAAACAATGGCTTCGGCAAGTCATTAGAGATCTGTTTCTTCCAGTAACGTATCACATAACCCTTCGGCGTAAATGGGTTTTCACCAGCTCCGGAACTCTCGCCGCCGGCTTCCACTCTCACCTGCAGTCACAATGCATTCACTCATTTAAATTAAACCACACATTATCGCAATATACAGCTAACAAAGATGAAAACAAAAGATTCAATATCGAGAACAAATTCTTACCGTGAAAATTAGGAATAGAGGGAAGAGAATGTAGTGCATTTTGTTAGTGAGAGAAAGTAGAGAAGAATGAGATTGTTGGTGGATTTGTTTGGTTGAAGGCACCATTTTTATACTGTGAGTTTCAGTGAGTGGGTAAAGAGCAAAGCAATGGTGGCGTGGGC
>NW_019228562.1:274187-279991 GCF_002742605.1 Olea europaea var. sylvestris
GTTCTAAGCGAAAACTTTTCTTAACCATTTATTTACAAAATTCTAATAAAGTTGATTGCATTTCGAAAACACCAAAGACGCGTGAAACACTTGTAAGGCAGTGATTGGTCTTACGTCGGTCTCCAAGGCTTCTAACTGTATTCTAACGCGTTTAGCCTCCTCTAAGGGTTTTGTTTTATAATGCGAAGGTTTTATCAAAACTTTATGTGATCCACTCACTTCATTACAACGATATTGGCATTATTAGAATAAGAATTGTACCATCTACCCCAGACGACAAATGCCCGTGACCAGGGGGGGAAATCTGTTATTCTATTAGGGGTTCGAGGGTATATATGACAATTAGCAACTATATTTTATATCTTGTGTATCTATAAATTCTTTCAGTGGTCGTCGACAATTATCTATTTTTGACATGTTGAAGTAAACAATAATAGTACGAATATCACGTCTGAGTTTGGTGTTTGTTTCTTCATCTAACTTTTCTCTTCATGCGTTGTAGTTATGATACCAAGAAAAAAGGGGGGATAGAGAAGTTCGTCGAACGTCAAAGAGAGGTGTACATGTGCTTGTGTGGAAAGTTGAATGTAATTAGGCATCCCTTCCTATCTTATGCTCCAATTATTTAAAAGAAAAATTGAATATGATATTTTATAGTAAACAAATGATTAGTTACTTAATTTTAAATAATTGATTTTAGTGATCAAGAAGATGAGGGAGTAATGTCTCCAATCGACTTCAATCTTGTCACTATCTTTATTCTAGTTTCTTCCTAATTAGCATTTTGAACATGATTAGATTGACAATAAACTAAGAATTTTTCATCATATGATCATGCGGAAAAAAATAAAAATAAAAAAATTATTAGGGGTTCGATGATGGATCCGATTGAAAAAGACCAATTTAATAGGTAAATTGATTGCTATGGCGATTAAAGTGTAGTGAAGTTTGATAAACTTAAATTACCATATTGTCCACTGTCTGTCTTTCCAACATTTTGCATTATTAGTGAAGTTATGATAAAGAATTGCTACATTGTACATTTTGTCCAAAAGGACAAATGCCCGTGAGTCCGTGACCGTGGGGGGCAAAATCTGTAATTTAAACAGGGTTTGGAGGATAGATTTGTCATTATACACTTTCTTATCTGAATTTGCAGTTGCATTAACGAACTGTTACAACATATCTGCCAGTGTTACTTTACATTTTCTTTCTAGTTGTTGTCCACAATCTATTTTTTTTGTGAGTTGAAGAGGATGGTATTTTACAAAAAATTTACTGGTTGTTCAATTAGGATTGACAATTTCGATGGACAAATCTCCTTAAAGGATGGGGGCCCACAATTTTTTTACTTATCTTGGACCCCCTCTTATGTGTGTGATTGTATACCCCAACTATAGCATGACCGATTTTATAATCATGTTTGGTCCAATTATTGATTATGATTTAATTTGTATAGTGCATATAATTTTGACTTACTTTCCCTGTTTAGCATTGCCATTCCGAACCAATGCAAATTTAGCCTTTGTTGGGTGTAGATTAAAATTAGATTTTTAGTAAATTTTGATAAAAGTTGATTAAATGTATGATTTAAAAGTTATTGACCACATAAAAATAAAAATATGTGGTTAAAATTAAATATTGAGTTTGACTTTATTTTAATCCAAATCAAACAGGAACTTAATGAGATTTGACCAAATACTCAAACAATGTTAGGAGAGTAACGATATGTGACCTACGCATATTAACAGTTAGCCCGTATTTTCAAGGAGACAAACTATAATGCCAGAGTATAAAATTCGATTAGTCATAATTGCCAACACTATGTGCTATGTGAGTCGCACACAAAAGGCTCAATATCTATCACTATAAACCACCCCCCGCTTGCCCAAAAGTGGCGGAGAGGCAGAGAGAAGGAAAATTTGCACTTGACAAGAAGATAGAGCGGAAAATATTTGTATAAACAATGGAAGGCGATGTTTGTACCGTGCAATAGCATTTTTTTTTAACTCTCTATGAAGAGTTAATTGTTGCAATGGTCACTGAATTTAGGCCCATGTCTTTGATTGGCTATTGTACTTTAAAATGTCGAATTTTGGCCACTGAATTTTAAAAAATATCTAGTTTTGGTCGTTGAACTTAGGTCCATATCTTTGATTGATCGTTAAACTTTAAAATGTCGAGTTTTGGTAATTGAATTTTGAAAAATATCGAGTTTTGGTGATTAAACCTAGGTTCATGTTTTCGATTGCTCACTAAAATTTAAAATATCGAGTTTTGACCACTAAATTTTGGAATATGCCTTACGTTAGCACTAGCATAATTGTTGAACTTTGAAAAATATCGAGTTTACAGTGAATAATGTACAACATTTTTCAAAATTTAGTGAGTAATGTATAATATTTCTCAAAGTTTAGTGAATAATGTACAATACTTTTCAAAGTTTAGTGGTCAAAATTTGACATTTTAAACTTCAGTGGGTAATTAAAGATATGGATCTAAGTTAAATGACAAAAACTCGACATTTTTCAAAATTCAGCTGCAAAAACTCGATATTTTTCAAAGTTTAGTGGCCAAAGACATGAATCTAAGTTCAGTGACCATTAAAACAATTAACTCTTGTTGTTAGTATTTTGTTAATATTTGTATTTGTTGGATGACTCGAGTTGATGACATGACTTCTCACAAATGAAGTAAGTTTACTTCACATCACATGTAACAATTAATCGTGTAAAACAAAAGATAACCAAGAAAATACATTATTATTTGAGAATTACTTGATTAATCTTAAATTTGTAGCATATCAATTCGAGCCATGGTTGACAAAATATAATGCTCGAAAAAAAATGTATATGCCGAAAAAGAAAAATTCACTTATTTTTGTTCTTCTCACTAATTCGAATTTGTTTGTTAAAAGCTCTACGGCATACTCATATCAGCGCGGGAAGTACGTTCCCAATTTTTTTTTCTTGTTTTTAGTTTTTATTTTGTGATCATCAAAAGAAGCAGGAATTATTGATCATGGGAAAAGTGTTGAAAGTTAAAGCTGTTAGCTGCTTCCTACCAGAATTCGAAAAAAAAGCCTTCTAAAGAATGTGCTTTCAGCTTTTTCACTATTTATTGCTTAAAATTAATTAGCCAAAAAAAAGCTGCATTCAAAATAAAGTAATGATAAAATTTTTTATTACTTTTCTCTTTTATCTTGCAATTATTTTTACTTCCATAATCGTAAGATTCCAGTAGAAGTTGACAGCATGCATACTGCTTTTTGATCATTCTCTATTGAAATGTCAATACCCTAATAATTATTTATTTCCCATTTTTCAACTTGCTTTTAATTTTTGACAGTAGTGTGACCTAAAGGTGCCATGTTTCTCATCCTTTATTTAGAGCTATCCTCAACCTACGTGCGAAGTTGCCTTGGACTTATAGTGGTGTTATAATTAATTGGATCGAGACGTGTGAAGGTTAAATTTAAAAAAAATAAATAAAAAAATCTCCATCTAAATTTGATACTATGATCAATCAACCTACGTTAAGATTATTGTGAGTACATGTCATATAAGATGACACGGAGAAATGTGGCATTGTTTTCAATCTTAAGGCTTATTACATATTTTTTAAGGAACGTTAGATATTATTAAATAATATGAAAATGAAGAAGAAATTAAAATTTTGTTTATTATAATATTGTGCAACAAACTTGCAATGAGAATATGTTTCATATGATGTCAATTTTGCATGTCAAACATCAACATTCAATGTAGTGTATTGAATATCAATGATCCAAAAGTGTTAGATAAACGGTTATCGTGTAATCTTTAAGTAGATGAATCGAGAAGAAATATTATTGGACAGAATTAGGAAAGGTTGGTGGTGTATGTACAACCTTAAAGAGAACGTGTTTTGTAGCGATCTTTACATGTTTCCTAAGCACTTAATTTTTAACCTAAAATTGTCAACATATACCAAACCACGTATAGAAATGCAAAATCCGAAGATTTTCAGTTTTCAAAATATGTCTGAAACAAAAATGCTAACATTTTAAAAGTTTTCGTATTACCTATCGTGTAACTATGGTACAATCGTCTACTTCGTTTTTTTATCCTCGACAAATTATTTACACTAAAATATGTGTGTGCAGTTTTTTATTTAATTTAGATTTTCTCTCATTGTTTTATTTCATTTATTATCATCCAAACGTGATGAAATTTGAGACCTTACTTCGTATTTTCCTCATTTATTTATTAGTCAGTTTGAGAATTGTTTGGAAAAATATGAGGTTAGAAAATAGGAAATTTTTTTAAATTTACATGTAAAATATTTTATTGTGTAGATGTGTGGTTGAAAATGAGTATTAAAATTAAAAAAATTTAAATAATAATTGTCAAACAGGAACTAAGTTTTGACCAGTCACATTGTAACCAAGAAGTCATGATCTATGACTAGATCTTGGACTAGTCAAGCTAAATATCTCTTATTTTAGTTGCAAACTTACAATTTGTAAATTTACAATTAATTATATGGTGAAGTTTTTGCAAGAAAACTAAAATCAAATGTTATATTTATAGCCGAAAGTAGTAAGGAAGAGTAAATCAATCAATGCAGGATACCCCTAAGATAGCACAATTAAAGTTACTTGGGTGCAGCACGCCATGAAATTACTTGATCGAGAAAGGTCCATGTTAACTTTTACAATCAAATGATCATGATGAAACTGTGATGTTCGACCCAAAGTACAACTCATACCAATTTGAGCCGTGAATAAAGTATAATCGTCATATTTTGACACCTTGAAATGTAATGAATTATGTATCTATATCGATAATTCAATTGAGAGAATTCACTATATTCTTTAATAACTTTTAGCTCAAATTTAAAATTTGTGTTATATCTTACATTCACTAAAAGGGTGCCCATGTTTTGTTTGTCTTTCCAAAAAAATTACTTTGTCTGCAGCAATACAGCTAGATATTATGTGATTCCACATGGGACTACCTGACAGATAACTAAATACCCTAAACCTAAGAAAAAAGCTACACGTACAGAAGCTTCTTTACAGAAGCTTTATAGAAATTTTAAAAAGGGACACGTGTCGCCAGGGAAAAGCAAAGACACAATTGGGGTACGGTTACTTTGGGGAAAAGTGTTGTATAAATTCAATAAATTATTCATATTTTTGTATTAATTTTCAGGCTCATTATGAAATATCAAACGAAATCGAAATATTACATTTTTAATATCATTTTAAAGTACTCACGACCTAGTATTTCACGTCATTAACGGGGTACAAAACGGCCAATCGTAGCAAATGTTCAAAGTAGGCCGTTTCAAATTAATATTTCGAAAATTTCAATAACAAGCTAACTTTAAAAACTATTCGACGATTGTACGCTAGTCGAACTTATAAATCTTCTATATCCTTTTGAAACTCATTTCGAGAATTATATCATAAACATATCGAATGATCGAAATGAATATCGTAAATAGTTAAATGTATCAAACGTATGTGTCAAAAAGAGTCGTATAACTCGTCTTTTTCTAAAAAAAAAAAAAATCAATTATTTTATCAATATTTATTATTTTTGTGCGACAAATTTCTCAATATAATTCACATCATTTTATTAGGAAATTTTATGTGTTGTATGTAATTTTTTTTTTGACTTAAAAATTTCAAATAAAATTTTTTTAATCATTAATAGCTTTTCTTTTTGGACGTCAAATTTGACATCATTTTGTTTTTTTTAGACATGGAAAAATTTATATATATATATATATATATATATATATATATATATATATAT
>NW_019228562.1:280135-287044 GCF_002742605.1 Olea europaea var. sylvestris
AATAATAATAATAATAATAATAAATTGACGCCACTCCACGTATAAAAGTTCCTAATAAAATGATGTGATTTATATTGAGAAATTTGTCGCGCAAAAATAATAAATAATAATAAAATAATTGATTTTTCTTTTTAGAAAAATACGAGTTATATGACTCTTTTTGACACATACGTTTGACGTACATTTAACTATTTAGGATATTCATTTCGATCATTCGATATGTTTACGATATAGTTCTCGAAATGAGTTTCAAGAGGATATAGAAGATTTATGGGTTCGACTAGCGTACAATCGTTGAATAATTTTTAAAATTAGCTTGTTATTGAAATTTTCGAAATATTAGTTTGGAACAACCTACTTTGACGCCGCGTAACATTTGCTACGATTGACCGTTTTGTACCCCGTTGACGACGTGAAATATTAGGCCGTAAGTATTTCAAAATGATATTAAGAATATAATATTTCGACTGTGTTTGATATTCCATAATGAACCCGAAAATTAAGATAAAAACATAAATAATTTATTAAATTTATACAACACTTTTCTCCAAAATAGTTTCCTGAATTTACTATCTTAATTTTTGTTTGAAAACTAATTTTTTAAAATTAATTTCTTATTCTGAAAGAACTTTTAAAATAAGTTACAATAGATCAAATTTCTCTTAAAACTCTTCTAATTAAAAGAATCACTTTTATAAAATTAATCAAATGAATTAAAAAAATAACTTTTAAATCTCAAAAATTTCTTTTGACTTCTCAAAAATCATATCAAACTATCTTTAGCTTGTGTTTGCACTCTATTTTAATGATTTTTAAGGAAAATGTATTTTGAAATATTAATTTTTTGGAGAACATGTGATTTAGATATACACGCAATATTATTTTTGTTGAAGAATGTATAAGTGAAGAGATGAAAGAAAAAAATGTATTAAAATTTTGATGAATGTATTTTTGTACAGCCTCATCCTCGATTGTCAGCTCATATTTTTATAACATAATACAGATGGGATTTGGTTGTGCTGACTTTTGACCCATGTCCTCAGGGTTAGTAAAATATGACACCTAGACACCAAGAAATTTTGAATAGAAAATTGGATAGTACAAAATAATATTAGGGTCCGTTTAATTGTAAAGATGGAATTGAATTGAAAATAAATTTTAGGAAATTGAATTGCCTATAAATTATTTTCCTGAGAATTGAAAATTATTGTGCTTGATTGATATAATTTTCCACGTGAAAAATGTTGAAATAAAAGTGTTTTTTGATATTTGTTTGACTTTGTTTTACATGAAAATTGTTAATTAAATTGAGGAAATTTAATAGTATTAGAAATAAAATTTGTTTCCATTGCAAAAAAAAAAAATCAAGAAATTCAGCTATTTTGGTGTTCATTTGACTTTGTTTTATATGAAAATTGTCAATTAAAGGGAAATTTTTTTTACAATAATTCTTAGAATTTGTTTCCATTACCAAAAAAAAATAAAAAAAATAATGCTACAGTACTTTTCATGAAAACATGGAAAATTACACTTTCCAAGACAACTAAAAATTGGAATTCCATGGAAATAATTGTTCTACCAAACACCAAAAAAATGGAAAAGATGGAATTGGAATTCTATTTTTATGTAATTTCATGCTATCAAACATGGCCTTAATAAAAAATAAATAAATTAAAAATCATATCAGTTGTGTCATAAAATTCCATTCAGTATATATTTATTCAAAATAAGATTGTTGTCACAGTTTGATCCCGAAATTTCAAGCCAAACCCAGTGCATTTTTGAGCCCCAATTTTTGTCCAAAATATATTTTAAAACAATTTTTTGTTGGGAACGTGTGTCTAAAAAATAAGAAAAAAATTTCAATTTGCATTTAATATTATTTTATTGAAGAATTTATGATTAAAAAAAAATGCTTTTTAAAATAATGGATAACGAAGTAACCAAAAAAGGGCACGAAAGTAAGAATTAAAAGAGTATATAATATATGGTATTAATCATCATAATTTAACAACGCAAAGACTTTATCACTATCAAATTTTATCGTTCATCCATTCCATTCTCTTAAGAGGTTGAGCGAAATATCGTTCGTAGAGAATTCAAGTTTTGTTTTCAACCTAATGAGTGACATGAAAATTTTAACAATTTCAAACATCAACACTACGAGATCTTGGAATTTCAAAATTTTGAATTGAAGTTCTACCCAATAAGAGTTTATTAATCATAATTACATCCTCTTAATTCTAAACTTATACTAATTGATGACTATTGATTAATTTTTTCAATAAATTAAATTAAAAATCACTTAAAATTATTGCTGTACTATCACTTTAATGTATATTAAGTAGATGTGCTCGCCCCCAGGGCACATCTCGAAGTGGTAAAAGAGGAGGATGGAGAAATCCAGCTTTGCTTGAGGCTGTCGCGTTAAAGGTTCGAATCCTGAAATATGGATTTGACTTTTGGGTAAGTGCAAGTGTACAAGCAGCCTTGCACCCTATACCCTTGGAGGCATAATCTGCAATTTACCTCTCTTACGATGTTCTAGAGTAGGGGCGGTGGGGGACTCTTAAGGTTGGGGTTCAACCTTTAAGTAGATGTGCCCACATTGTGGAGTGTGACTATGCTTCTTTGATGTCAGTGCGGTGTCATTTAGTAAATGAACTGAAAGCACTATTTTGAAAAAAGGTTAAGCCCCAATCTTAAGGGTCCCCCACCGCCCCTGTCCTGAAGTATCGTGAGGGAGGTAAATCGCAGGTTATGCCTCCAAGGGTACAGGGTGGAAGACTGCTTGTATACTTGCACTTACCTAAGAGCCAAATTCATATTTCCGGATTCGAACCTTTGACGCGACAGTAACAAGCAAAGCTGGATTTCTCCACCCTCCCCTTTTACTACTTGAAGATGTGCCCTTGGGGCGAAAGCACTATTTTGAGTTTAGTCATGCTGCAGTCACAAAAAAAAAAAAAAAAAAAAAAAAAAAAAAAAAAAAAAAAAGTTTAGTCATGCCGCAGTCACAAAAAAAAAAAAAATTCAGTCATGCTACAGTCACAAAAAATTTTTGAAAGAATTTTTACAAAATAAAACCTGACAATTTTTCATTAATTTTGGACCCATAATGACAGAAAATGCACCATAAGTGTGCTGTGTTGGTATTTGTGAATAATTCCCTGTATGCATAGCGAACATGTTGATGCATTTAATTAATGTTATCTGATTAGCCATATTAATTAATTAATCCCTTTTTCTTTTGAAGTGAGAAAAAAAGTTGTAAAATTAAGTTTCATCATCATCTATTTATAACAGCACACGAAACATATTCGATTTTTCCATTTGATTCCACAAAATTTGTGATCCATCATAAAGAATTGTCCTTTTCAACTAATTATTTAGGATGGGAATTGACACCTCTTGTCCGACATGTTCAATGTAGTGAAATAATTTTTTATGGTATTCAACATCAAATTTCCAAAAGAATAATGTTGGATATATAGTATTCGATTGCACTTTCACATTTTTCTTTACATGCCGTAAAAATAAATTGAAATTGCTCATGAATACCATCATTTCTTAGTTTCTAATTATTATTTCAAGAAGTCTGAGGTGTCAACTAAGGTCCATTTGTGATTGATTTTAGAGGCACATTCTCAAAAAATCAGAAGTTGTTTTAGGTGTTTGATAAATTTTAGAAAACTGATTATGGAATGATCTAAACCTAAAGTGGCAGTTTTGAAAGCATCCAAAAGGTAGTTTTAATGATTTTAGCTTCTCCAAATTTATAATTAAAATACCAATTTTAACATTAGTTATTTAAATTATTTCCTTTTCTATTATGTGGTCAATGCTCTATTTTGTAACTTAATAAATTTTGAGATTTAATATATTTCATTTTTTATTTAAAAATAAATATAGTGAATACATAATCTTAGAAAAATATTTAGCCCCATTTTGGTACTATTAAAATTAAATTTTTGGAGAAAATGTATTTTAAATTAGTGATTTTTTAAAGAATGTTTGATTAAAAAATAAGAATTTTTTTTATTAACATGCAATATTATTTTATAAGAAAATGTATGATTAAAAATGAGTTTTTAAAAAAAAAGTATTTTTGAAAAATGGAACCGAGTCTTAATAATATTGTGATTATTATAAAAATAAAAACAAATTTAAAAACTATCAGCGATTATAATAATATAAAATGACATCATTATAACCAGTGTTCATTTTAAGGATTGTATATAGAATAATACTATTCATGGTGAAAACTGTTGATAATCGTCTTACGTAGCATATACATATTAGTTTGTTAATGCATCAAAAAATAAACCGACATATATATGCTATGTAGGACGACTACGGGATAGTTTCACTATGAATAGTATTACTCCAAATGCTAAAATATTTTTAAACATACAATAATTTGAAACAAAAATTTATGAAACACTTCACTGATTCTTTTCCTAGTCAATTTTCTTTTACAACACAAAAAACAATTGATTATTTTAAAAGCACAACAAAACCAAATCAAGTGTGAAGATGTCATGTTCATTAATTAGAAAAATCTAAATTTAAAAAGTGATTTAAATTACTTTTACTTTCTTTCCAAGGTATAGAAATTGTAGTAATGGTGGTAATAAAAATAATAATGACAATCAAAATGTAATTTGTATTACTTGCAATGTAATTAGACTGACGCATGGATTACACTCTACATGACGTTGGGCATGAATTTAAAAAAAAAAAATCCCTTTAGAATATATTAATTGATCGATCAGATAATTTATTTATAGATTTTATTTCCAATCATTTCATGTGCCTTTAGCTTGGGTGGTCTTCGCTGTGTTTGGGGCAAGAAAAATGTCCCTTACTCATATCCTCCACTATAGTTGTCGGGTATGTGCCCACAAGGGCAAGTATTAGTAGTAATTTTATATTCCCACCAATTTTAAGTAACATTGTCAATTTTTTTGCTCAGTACTGAATCAACCGATCATAATTGGGTCATCATCGAATTGAAAATTTATACAAAAACAATATTTATATAACAAAATACGAGGTATATACATAATATTAATTAAAAGTTATACTAGATTCTAATTTTAGAAGTCCTTTTAAAATCGAAATAATAAACATTCTTGAGTTGGATGGTTTGTTTTAGGGGTGGGCGCAGGTCGGTTCAGTTCGATTCTCACCGAATCAAAATTTTCGGGTATTTAGCAAATGAAACCGTCAGGTCCAAATGTAATTATGGAACCGTTCGGGTTCGGTTCCATTCAGTTTTGTACTATAATTAAATTTTTTAACGTTTATAACAACATTATATAAATACAACTAATGACACATTCAATAGTTTTGAAACGTTAGACACTAGTAGATTACCTTGTTCAAATGATCGCTACGATCAAAATTTCGGTGGCGGAGGTCACAGCTTCGATCGGAGGTCACAGTATCAGTTGACGATTGCATAGGTTTTGAAATGTCAGCGAGTCTGCAAAAGTCAAGACAGCGTTATGTACTTTAGTGTAGGTGTTTAGGGTTATTTAGTGGGTTAGATCTTGTTCGGCTAAGAAATGAGACAATAAAATGGGTAATTGTGCCAAAAATTAAAAAATTAGAAATGAAATAAATTATTGGGCAAAAAATTTAGATTTAGAAATTGTTAATTTGTTTAGAAAAAATTAAAATTAAAATAATTTAATTTATTTAATATAAAAAATAGAAAGATTCGGTTCTTATTCGATTTTTGGTCTAGAACCGAGAACCGAATTGTACCCGTCAGTTCTCAATTCAGATACTCGTTCGGGTATTTAATTTGACAAGAACCGTCGGGTTCGGATTGAAAGATTTGCCCAGCCCTAATTTGTTTTACAGATTTGTTTTGTGCATTGATTCGGTAACTCTACCAAATCATTTCCACCGCCAGGTCAACAATTTTCCTACCAAATTGGTCTTTTTTTTTTTTTTTTGTCATAACTGTGCATATCTCTAATAATATTGAAATTTATATATTTTTTAATTAAGTACATAGAATTTTAAATATTATGATTACTTTCTCTCAAAACTTGAATTTTGAAAAGGAGCCATAGCCATCGTTGTCGTTGTGTCCACGTTTTCTCGATGCATGCCCATCAACCCAAAAAAGTGAAAGTTAAAGGAGATGTGAGGAAAGTTTGTTATATCATCAATGGATCGTCCTTTAGAGTTGAGTGGATTGTTTCCCGTGGCATAGAGCTCCGTGGATTTCCTTTGTTGTGGGGTTTTATAAAGGTTGTTAAGTCATCATTGACTTTTATGTTTAGTTATGCATTCTTAACATTATCCAAATTAGAGTGAAGAGATCTAATTCATTTTGTAAAAAACTATTATTTAGTATGAGGAAGAAGTTTTGACTGTCAGATCACCGAAACAAACTAAAAGTTTATTTTATCTGAATTTCTTTAAGAAATAATAAAGATTAAATGCATATCTATTCAACCTCCTAAATTATACTATTCTAAGTCTAGAGTTTACATGAGGAATACAAATTTAAGGGCCTGTTTGGGCCAGATTTTTTCACCGTTATTTCACTATTTCAGTCGTCATATTTGACTTCTTCTCTCACATGTGAACCCCACTTTTCTCCTAACGGTCAAAAAATTAATTCTCAAAATCACTCTTAAACAGGCTCTAAATTGATGAAATTTGAAGAGGAAAAAAAAATGAAATTGGGAATTTTATTGCAATCTATAAGTTATGACAATTATTTATTGTTCAAGAAGAATAAAGAAACAAGTCATAAGATAAATCAAATTAGATTCTTAGGAAAGTGATTTTTTATTATTATTATTTTTTTTTTCATTTTTGAGCACACTTTGATGGTCCACAAAATATATAAATCATAATTATAAATGATAAATTCACGTATAACTA
>NW_019228562.1:290806-295402 GCF_002742605.1 Olea europaea var. sylvestris
TCGAATTATGTTATTATTAGAGAATAAAATACAAATTTAAAATAAGTTTTTAACGGATGAATTGTCTAGAAATAAAATTATTTAAAATTTTTTTTTTTACTTTTTCTTCACGGGGCGGGTTCGGGGCGGGACATCCTCGCCCTGCCCCGCCCTGCGACGGGGCGACTATTTACGCCCTGCCCCTCGACGGGGTGGTTTTTTTGCCCCATTTGGGACGGGGGAGGGGCAAATTACCATCACTATTCCAAAATCCAACTTAAGTTGTAGGGTAGCGTAGGGTACATACTGATAAGGGCAGGTTCTACTATATCAATAACAAATTCTTCATAAATTCCCATCTTTTGTACCTAGGGTAGGGTACATACTGATAAGGGCAGGTTCTACCATATCGATAACAAATTCTTCATAAATTCCCATCTTTTGTACCTACTTATACAACAAATAAAATTTATGATTTGAATATAAAAATTAAATTAAATCCCTCTTGTCAAAACTCATATTAACGAAAGAACCTATAAAATCTCAGCCATTAAGCATCGTATCCCATCTAATTCTTGATATGTGCTTCTTCATTAATCCAAAGGCAAAAAGAAAAAGACGAAAAAAAAATTAACAAACAACTAGATGAAGAAACGCAAATAGAAAAGAAGTAAATTAAGGGGTAAAAACAAAATATATAACGATGATTTTGCTTTTTTGGCACGTACTTTTGAACTTAAATTCAGCATATGCTTGACAAGTGTTACACAAGATATTAATGTTGATAATAGTATGTTGCACGAGGTAGCATAAGAAATTAGGAAAATGCTCCTATGCTAGAAAAATGTTTGACAGAGGGCTTGACACCCTTTCACAATCGTCGGAGCTCGCATGAATAAACAATTGGGAGAAAGAAGTGGTCCCATACCCAAATGTGTGTGTAGATCAACTTTTCTGTTATGTATTTTCTGGCAGAGGAGCATGGTCCGAGAAATTAACACAACTAGATGAAGACATGTAAATAAAAAATGTAGATTAATAATGGGTAGTAAAGCAACATATGACAATGATCAGAATTAATTGTTATAACTGAACTTTAGGTTTATATCTTTAATTGGTCGCTAAAATTTAAACTGTCGAGTTTTGGTCAATGAACTTTGGTTCATATCTTCGATTGCTCACAGAAGTTTAAAATGTCGAGTTTTGGTCACTGAACTTTGAAAAATGTTGTACGTTACTCACTAGCATAAATGTTAAACTTTAGAAAATATTATATTTACGGTGAGTAATGTACAACATTCTTCAAAATTCTGTGGCTAAAACTCAACATTTTAAACTTTAGTTAGCAATCGAATACATGGACCTAAGTTTAATGATCAAAATCATACATTTTAAATTTCAATGACCAATTAAAGATATAAACTTAAGTTCAATGACCATTGAAACAATTAACTCCAATGATCAACATTGATTCAAAGTATGCTTGGAATCTGTTACATGAGATACTAGAAAATTTCGTAAAAGTTAATAATGTTGAAAATAGTATGCTGTACAAGGTAGCATGAGAAATTATCTCTAAATGAGGAAATGTAAATAGAAAATGTAGATTTAATTGGTAGAAACGAAACATATGACAATGATTTATATATTTATGCCTAGGCGCCGCCTGGATGTATCTAAGACGCGTTTTGTCTCATTTTAAAGTCCATAAAAACTCTAAATTAGGAGAAAACGTGAAGGGGAGTATAAATACAAGAATGAATATACTTTTGCAGGTTTCACATATTAAGAGATTAAGAACACAATTGGAGATTGAAGAGCATAAATTAAATGAGAAAAACATCATGAAATTCAAAAGTTTGAAGTATTGAATGGAAGAGGAAGAAAATCTTGGTGCAAGTTCTATCTCTTTTTCTATATCTTTATTCAAAATTCGGTGATGTATTCAATAACAATTTCTTATTTTTCTTTTTGCATTATGAGTAGTTAAATTTCACATTAGAGTGAACAATGTAATATACTTGGGATTCTTTATTTCTTTTATTCAAAATTCTTGTTATTTTATCATAAATGTGTTGATTTTACTACAACTTTAATACGTTGAATTACCTGATCACTAATTTAATGATTTTGTAAATCTTCTATGAATCGAGATGTTAGTTTAAAATTTAGACCATATAGTAGTATAACGTGTAGATATACCTGTACTAATTATGGATTATTAAAATTAATATTTCATTTAATTAAGATTAATTTGCATAGAGATATGTGATTGAATTAATTAAATGGGTTCAATGAGAACTTGAGGGGATAAATTAAACACAATAAAGAATTCGATCGAACACTACATTAGATTTGTGAATCTTGAATTAGAACTTAAAGGTGATCGATAGATAAAGCGTTCTATCCTAAAATATGTTCCATATTTAAATTATAAATCGATCTTTGTGTACATTTTGCTATTTTCATGTATTTAAATAAAAAAATCACAATAAATCATAATTGTTTGTTTGTTTTCATCAAATAGGAATTAGAAAAATTAAATTAAGCCTTATAGTATAGTTATCCTGGAAAAGATAATTTGAACTCAAAGATCCACTATATCAGTTGTTACAATACCGTACACTTACAATTTAGAGAACGCAACACTTACAAATCCTAATTCTTTGTTTGTTTTCATCAAATTAGAGTTAGAAAAATTAAATTAAGTCTTATAGTATAGTTCTGATGGGAACGATAATTCGAACTCAAAGGTTCACTATATTAATTGTTACGATATTGTGCACTTGTAATATATAAAATTCAATGCTTTCTTTCATAGGTGTACCAGTTTATGTCCTTAAAAATCTAAGGCCAGGCCATTCATAATTATTCTTAAGATATGGAAAATCTGTTTGGCCTCTATTTTTCAATTTTTTTAAATTCATTTTTAACCACACATTTTATGGTGCCCAAAATATTTATCAATTTTTTAACCACAAATTTATTAATTTTTTAAAATCTACTAAAAATATTATTTTTCTACCACATCAAATAGAGGCGTAGCACTTGACTTAAATATACGTTTACAAATTCTTGTATAAATTTTAAATTTACGTTTTCAACAAAAATTAGCTAGTGAAATTGATGCTACCACAACCATCACTAAGCGTGATGACCACCACCATCACTTTCCGCAATGGTGACCACCACAGTCCAATTGACACCAGAAAAATCTAAAATTTTCGACATTCATTCCTGATTTGACACCATTCAGTTTCAGATCTAAAAACTGAATCAAGAATTTACCTTTTTTCTAATGTATAATTGAAATCAAGCATTTAATCTATCCATTCACATATTTTTCACTCTCTCTTTAATTTGCTGGAACACTACAACTTGGAAATCAATATATTTATTCCCAATCACTCTTTTCCATTTAATCCAAGTGAAATCAAACACAAATGAACTTCAGAATATTACAATACATTGTGAAAATGAAAGAAAGAAAGAAAGAAAATATGAAACTTGATTGATTCAAAGATTCATCATCCATGCATATGTATATTTGCATGGTTCATATTGAATTCAAGAAAACATGTGTAAATGGATGGCAATGGTAATGGTAATGATAATGGTAGTAGCAATGGCGTTTTAGATTTAATGATGGTAGTACCGTAGTAGTAAGGGGCGACGGTAGTGGGGGACTGGGATGGGCTATAGCCTAGCCCTACCCCCTACCTCCCACTCCATATGGAAAATCAAGAATAAATTGTGTAATTTTGATCTGAATATTTGTATTTTCTCGACTCTAATTTGATTTTCAACTCAAGTTCAACTTTACAATTATTGAATACTATTTTTAAATTTATTTTATTTTCAAATTAGGCATTTTATTTAATGCATGTTTTACTTATAATAATTAAGTAAATTTTATAATAGATAATTTGTATTGATTTGATCTAATAATTAATTATTTTAATAATTAAATATATTACGCACTTGTTTGGTAGAGTTTAAAATTAAAATTTTAATTTAAAGTCTAAGTCAACAATTAATTTTAAACGCATATTTTATGAAATTCACAACTTTTCAACCACACATTTCATCAATTTTATCTATTGAAAATTTAATTTTAATCCCCATCAAAGAGGGGCTACATGTTTTACTTAAAAGTAACTAATTTTTTCTATGTTCATATATTACTTATTCATAATTAGAAAAAAAAATTACTTGTTTTGATATGAAATAGATGTTATGATCAAAATAAATATCTTGCTCTAAATTTGATATTCTCAGTAAAAAGAATATTTGTTAAATTTATTTATTTATATATTAATCTATGTATAAGTATATTCTTGAAATTGAGCCAAACATGGATACGAATTAAATCTAATTTCTTTGGACTCTCTTAGTTGACTTTCTCACTTTGGATATGATTCCTCACTTACTATGAAAATGAAATAGAAGATTATCTCCACACCAAAATAGTATTTTGAGACAATAATATATATTGATGTATTATTGACTATGTATTTGACCAAAACTTTCAGTTGTTTGAAAAGATTGATCGTCAAAGTTATTTGAACAATATTCATTAAATACTTTCTTAGTTTTTCATTGGTGAATATGTATTAT
>NW_019228562.1:296273-337321 GCF_002742605.1 Olea europaea var. sylvestris
ATATATATATATATATATACCAAATTGATATTGGACAATTGGTAATAAACGGAGGGGAAAAACTAAAAGTAAGCTTTGAAAGATCATAAAGAGCTGAAAAGGTAAAAAAAAAAAATATTTAACTAACTAAACTCTTGTAATGTTAAATTATATCTACGATTTATTTAAATTAAAAATAATATAGAAATTTAACGTTTGAGATATACTTCTGGGATGATATAATTGAGCTTTTGTGTTACTTGGCTTAATACTTGGTCTGGGCTTATGGGCTGCAAAATAAATAATGTGGACTCCAATATTTTTGGGTCAAGACTTCGCAAATATTGGGAACGATACATAACTCCTGTATATATAAAAAGAGAAAATTTCATATACAAGAGATTAAGTATAAGATATTTCAAAAATAAGAAAATAAGTATCATATTTCACCAATCAAATATTAGCCTAAAAATGAATACAAATATTAATTTAATTAAAAATGGAAAACAATCCTGCACGATTAGCAAGAAATACCGTACCCTGCAGGATTCTCCAAAAAAAGAAGAAATCATCTCTCAAGCTGATTCTAGTGGCCAGAAGATCTGAAAATACATCCAAATTACCGCCGGCTCTCGCGGAAGTGACGGTAAAACCGAATTCTGGTTACAAATTGCAGTCGCTGGGTCGCGTTACCTCGGATTAAAACACGATCCCTCGAACAGTCACAGATTACATTCATCAGGTGTGTAATTACAATTTATTCATTATAATTTGTTATTTATTCATGCTAGACAAGCTTCGATTGATGGTGATTTTCGACGGAACTGTGATCGTAATATCGTACATTGCTGTTCGAAACTATTGTGATCGTTATAAAAAACGTGTGATCAGCTATTCATAAGATGTGACCGCATGCAGACAGTACGCATGGGTATTTGTGTCTTGAAATGTGTGATGTGTGATATATTGAATCTGTGTCATGTGATATTAATGCTCTTATTTGAATCTAATCATATGCGACAGATCTACACTTAGTTATCGTGACTGAATATTGCATGTAATTGTGATTTAATATGCACATGTGACCTACATGTATTCAATATATGACCATGATATTCAAGATACAACATGCGTTTGTTGTGACCTGTGATCATTTAACAGAGTTGTGCCCGACATGCAATTAACTGTGACCAATATACAAAGATTTGTGGCCACTCTTCAACGGCATGTGACCAATATACAATGACCTGTAACAAATATGCAATCAAAATAACCATATATGACTTGCATGTATTCAATATGTGACAATGATACTTGAGATTCGACGTATGTTTGTTGTGACCTTTGATCATTTAACATAATTTTAACCCATATGCAATTAGATATAACTATAATTGGATGTTTGACTGATCATGTTTTCACTCATTTTGCAAAAATGAGGTTAATTCATGTATGTTTGTTGAATGGATCACAAATGTCACTGGTGTTATATGATCGTAGTTGCGGGTATTTGAGGTTTGTCGACACAGTTATGAAAGAGTTTAGTTTCGACCCTGCAAAAGTTGTTGTAACAATGAAGTATATTTTGAATAGTGATCTGCCTCCAATAACAATCAAAAGTGGCGATGATATCTTGTCTTATATGGTTTTGAAGGATATGAATCGTGACCTTGCCAAATATCCAATTCATATCGAGGTCACAACTGTAGATATTGAAAAACAGCCTATTGCGCTATCAATTGACGTTCAATCGAACGAACACGGGTTTTCATTAACAGATATGTCATCAGATATATGTGGAGCAATAGTGGATCCATCTAGCGACGAGTTTGAGCATGAGGTCACATTTGTGGTGATGGGAGATGCTAGGGAGGTAGAGGAAGGAAGAGTTTTTCGTAACAAGGAGAAAATGAAATTGAGCTTGTCGTTTTATGCAATCCAAAACATGTTTGAGTATGTGGTTGTTCGGTCCAATAAGAAAGACTATCTCTTGAAATGTTCACATGATGAGTGTAATTAGACATGTAGAGCATCGAAATTAGCCAGAACAGATATGTTTAAAATCAGACACATTGCAGAAGGTCACACATGTGCTTCAAACATCGTACTCAGTACTCATAGGCAAGTAACAAAGACAGTTGTGTCAACCTGCATTAAGTACAAGTATATATCATCGCGCACCATATACACACCGAATGATATACGCAATGACATGCTGCATACATATGGAGTATCTTTGAATCATGTCAAAGCTTGGTGATCTCGAGAGGAAACTTTGAAAGTGCTAAGGGGTGATCCAACTGATTCATTCAATAAGATACCAGCCTTTTTTTCGTGCTACAACAAACAAATCATGGATCGGTCACAAGTCTAGAAATTGATGGTCACAATAGGTTTAAATATTCCTTAATGGCACTAGGTGCCTCTATACAGGGATGGAAACATTGTAGGCCAGTTGTTGTGGTTGATGACATATATCTAAATGGATACTATGGTGGTAAATTATTCATGGCATATACACAAGATGCAAATAACAACATTTATGTACTTTCTTTCAAGATTGGGGATAACGAGAATGACAGCTCCTGGACATGATTTTTTAGAACAGAGACGGTTTGTGCTTTGTGTCGGATCGTCACAACAGCATCAAAAAGGCGATTGAAAATGTGTATCCGAGAACTTGTCACAGGATATGTTCGTACTATCTACTACAAACTCTAAAATCGTGGTACGGGAGATCAAGACAAATCATAACACAAGCATTCAATGTAGTTGTTCGCGTCTATACACTGTTGGAATATGAATATTACATGCAACAACTCGGCTTGATTAATGGGAAGATAAGGGGTTACCTGGTATTATACTAGACATTGTCCTATGTTGATATTCACATAAATACATTTGACATGATACTATACACTATATGATACACATTTTCATGGTTTTGTTTATATGACGAAGTTGGACCTGAGAGATGGTCACGTTTCCGCATGCCTTCAAACAGATATTCCACAAGACTCGATTAATGCGGTCACAAAGTCTGTCAAGAACTACCCTATTATAGCTTTTTTGGAATCATTGAGACAAATTCTGCAATCTTGATTATGTAGACACAAGGAGGATGCCCAAGGCACACAACCTTGTCAAACAAGTATGAGAAGAAGATGAGGAAAATGAGCACAGATATGATAAACTTGAGGGGAAAGTTAAATACTGTGACCTAATCTATAATCTGTGACTTACCTGAATTGATATATGACATGTGCTGTGACTTTTGCTGTGATCTGTACCGTTGTGTTTCAGTAATATTTGTGCAATATTATATATAACTATATGACATGCAATTTCATCCGTGTCCTACTTTTTCATTACGTGACTTAATATGTCTATAACTTGAATCTATATCTACAGGCTTCCCCTATTAATCAGTCAATGTTCTCAATTAGCGATGAAAGTTCCTCTTTCGTTGTTGATATAGAAAATCAGATATGCACTTGTGGGATGCTTCAAATTGATCAACTACCTTGTCCACATGCTTTGACTGTGTTTGCGAGTATGAAGATGGATCCA
Organism: Olea europaea var. sylvestris; assembly: GCF_002742605.1. Classification (NCBI taxonomy): domain Eukaryota; kingdom Viridiplantae; phylum Streptophyta; class Magnoliopsida; order Lamiales; family Oleaceae; genus Olea; species Olea europaea. Next base: position 299,823 of record NW_019228562.1, read on the forward strand.
TATGAATACTGTTCATATTGCTACAGAAGTGAAGCATTCAGAAATACATACCAAGAAACCATTTTTCCTGTAGGAAAACTAGCTGAATGGATAGTGTCAAATGATGTCCATGAGATAGTTGTAATTGCACCTAATTAAAAGTGAAGTTGTGGAAGGCCTACTGAGATGATATTCAGACCAGCGTATGAGGAAAATCTAACCGTCAAATGCGGCCGGTGTGGTGAAAGTGGTTTCAATTGTAGAACATGTAGCAGCCTAGTTCCGTTAAGTCAAAGCCACAAGAATAAAGAGAGGAAGGGGATGAAGACTGGAAATACACATTGATATATTTTTTTATAATTCCCTCGTTTTTTCATTCGTTGATTTTTTGTAATGTAGGATGCACAATATTGGATGACACATGTTACGCCCCGATCTGAACCGCTCGGAATGGCCACCACCACACATTTCAACCTAATAGACACACATTCGAAGTGTTTCCGAAGTAATCTCACCAATGTCAATGACCTGATAACACATTGCGAGACATAGGTGATCCTGCTGAACTGACCGAAGCGCCCTCGCCCCTGAGACCGAGGTAAAGTGGACCTCTGTCAGAAGGTCCGCCGCCAACCTAAGGTTTAAATTGATTTGACGTCTCCATGAGGCTAGTTGATGTGACTTATCAACTTTAGTCAACTCAACCCGGGATAGGTGAGGATCCTGGCAATAGGGTCCGTCCAATGAGAAGATCAGTTCGGCCGGATCAGGAACAAGAACAGGCCCCTCCTCATTCTAGAAATAGGAGGGATAAGAGGAACCTAGTTGATTGGGGGAGTCGAGGAGGGGCACCTCCACCTCCCCATAACATTCAAGATGATGAAGGGTCAGATGGGCTTTGTCGATCTTATGAGATTGACGATGATGATGATAACCTCCATTTCTCAAGGGAGATCCAAAGCTTCCCAATGCCAGTAAATTTCATGCCTCCTAAGATCTCCAAGTATGAAGGAAAGGGAGACCCAGAGAAGCACCTCACCAAGTACATGACACAGATGAGCCTAAGGGGAGCCTCGCTCGCCTTGAAATGCAGAGCCTTCCATTTAACACTAGGCGGAGTCGCCGAAGTGTGGTACAGCAGGCTTCCTCCCTAAGCATTAGAAATTGGCCAGATTTGAAGAAATCATTCTTGAACCAATACCTCTCACGCAGAGAAGGAGAGACACCAGTGCAACGCCTGCAAGATATGAGGCAGGCCCCTGGGGAGATGTTGAAAAGCTATCTCGCCAGGTTCACAGACGAAATCACCTACTGTGAACAGGTCACTGACAGAGAAGCTCTTTCAGCCCTGAAAGGCAGGCTCAACATGAACACTTTGTTTTGGAGGGACGTGCGCAGCAAGAATCCCTCCACCTATGACGAACTGGTGGAAATGATGAGAGTGAAAATTGTGAGTGAAGAAATGATTGATCACCGAAATCGTGCCGCGCAAGGACTCCCTCTGCCTCAGAGGCAGGTAGGTCGAGGACCTGCAACACACATTGTTACTCAGCAATGGACTCAGGCAGGTCACACAATAGCTCCCACCTCCGGATAGGCACTGGCTTCTGCCACACTAAATGCAGTGTCGATATTGGCATATGAAAATACTCCTGGCGAAGCAGGTCCATCTGGAAGAAACGATCAAACAGGCCCTTAGAAGGAGCAATGTTTTGCACTTTCCATCAACTGTATGGGCATGACACTAGTGAGTGCCGAGATGCCAATCGACGCCCTGATCGAAGCAATCCACACCCTTCTAGCAGGAATGAATATCCTCGCAGATCCACCTCCCCGAGCAGGGAAGAGAGAGGGCACAGAGAGCAATCGCCTCGGAGAAGAGAATCAAGGGACCGAGGTCAATCTAGACAGAGAAACGAGACCCCATTTTTTGGGAGCCAGGTCATCAAGGAAATCGATACCATTATTGGGGGACCCCACATCGGTGGCAACATCAAGAATGCCCAAAGGAATTATATAAGGGAACAAAGAACCCGTCAATGATCACTTATATTGTCAACGAGTCGCAAGCAGCCGATAGGATGGCCCCAATCACCTTCTCCCAGGAAGACGCAAAGGAGGTTCACCACCCCATTGTGATGCTTTAGTTGTAAGAGCCGTAGTGGCTAGAAACGGATTGAAACGCATGCTCGTCTACAATGGCAGTTCGGTGAACATATTGTTCGGCTCCATCTTTGACAAAATGCAAATTGAACATGGGTTGATCCCCATGATCGACCCACTATTCGGATTCACTGGAGACAACATCATCCCACGAGGGCGGATTACTCTACCCGTCGAGATGGGTTCGGCACCCCTAGTGGCCCAACACTTCATGAAATTTTTGGTGGTAGATCACAGATCGGCCTATCATGAAGTATTGGGCAGATCCGCTTTGAAATATCTTTGGCTCGTCACTTTCATCCACTACTTGTGCATGAAATTTCCAACCGAACATGGGATTGCTACGGTCCGAGGCGATCAGATGGGTTCCAGGGCATGCTACTTAAACTCGCTGCGAAAGTCGGAGCCCCGAACTATTAATGTAATCCTAACTGAGGTTCCCGCTGAAATCAGTACAGACGTGAAAATGCTCGACACCCCGGAACAAGGGCATACCTCTGAACAAGAGGAAGACGTCGACATGGAAGAGGCCCCTGAACAAGGGCACCCTCTTGATGAATTAGATCCCCGAATAGTTGACTCTGAACCAAATGCAACCCCGATGGAAGAACTGGAAACTTTCTCCGCCAACCCAGAAGACCACAGTCAAGTCTTGCGTATAGGGAAGGCGCTGTCCCCGAAGCAAAAGAAGAGATGATAGCTTTCTGAAAAAGAACTTGGATGTCTTCACTTGGAAGCATGAAGACATGGTGGAAATAGATCCAAGGATCGGTTGCCATCATCTTAACATCAACCCCTTTTGTGCCTCCCATCGACAGAACAGACGTACCCTCAACCTGGAGAGGTACGAGGCACTGAAAGACGAAGTGAACAAACTTACCTGCTGTGGTTTCATAAAGGAGGCCATCTACCCAAAGTGGATATCCAATCCGGTCCTGGTGAAAAAGCCCAACGGAATGTTGTGGGTATGCGTAGACTTCACAAATTTGAATAAGGCGTGCCCTAAAGACAGCTTCCCACTTCCAAGGATAGACCAACTTGTGGATTCCACTGTTGGACACGAACTTTTGAGCTTCAAGGATGTATACTCGGGGTACAACCAGATACTCATGTTCCGACCTAATGAGGAAGCTACGTCGTTTTGTTATAAAGTCATGCCTTTCGGATTGAAGAATGCCGGAGCTACATATCAGAGATTAGTCAACATGATGTTTACTGAACTCATTAGCAAAACCATGGAAGTCTACGTGGACGACATGCTAGTCAAAAGCCTCCGGGCAGCTGAACACGTAAGTCACCTCGACCAAACTTTTCAAATACTTAGAAAATATAAGATGAAGTTGAATCCCCTCAAATGCACCTTTGGAGTGGCATCGGGTCAGTTCTTGGAATATATTGTCAATCAAAGGAGAATTGAAGCAAATCCAGTGAAAATAAGGGCCTTGCTAGATATGAGGTCACCCCAAAAACCAAGGGAGGTCCAAAGCCTCAATGGTTGGATAGCCACACTCAGTCGCTTCATCTCCAGAGCCACAGATAAAAGTTTGCCTTTCTTCAATGTGCTTAAGTAAGGAAAAAAGTTCCAATGGACTTCTGAATGTTAGAAAGCGCTAAAAAAGCACCTCGGTGAGCCGTCCCTCTTGTCAAAACCTCAACCGGATGAGTCACTACTGCTGTACTTAGCTGTTTCAGACGTGGCGGTCAGCGCCGTCCTAGTCAGAGAAGAAGGTGAGCGCCAGTTGCCAGTGTACTACGTCAGCAAAGCGCTTTTCCCAGCTGAAACATGCTACCCAGATATGGAGAAACTGGCACTCGCCCTTATCACAGCCTCAAGAAAACTGAGGCCATACTTCCAGGCCCACTCAATCGAAGTTCTCAACGATTTCCCATTGAAATAGGTGATGCAGAAAACAGACGCATCAGGACACCTACTAAAATGGGCAATCGAGCTCAGTGAGTTCAATCTATTGTTCCGATCTCGACACGACATCAAGGGCCAAGTCCTTGCAGATTTTATGGTTGAGTTTGCCAAAGTCCCAGAAATGGAGGCGATAATGGAACCAGCCGAGCGCCCCACATGGAAACTTTTTGTTGATGGGTCATCAGGAGAGACTGGCTCCGGGGCAGGGATCGTCTTGGAAAACCCAGAAGGCCACAAGCTAAACTACGCAGTAAGGTTCGGCTTCAAAGCCTCGAACAACGTCGTAGACTACGAAACCCTTCCGACAGGTCTTAGACTTGCTAAAGAGATGCAGGTCAGAAGGCTCCTGGCGAGCATTGACTCTCAACTTATAGTGAACCAGGTCAATAGAAACTTTGCAGCTAAAAATGGTAGCATGATTGCGTACTTGAAGTTGGTTCTGGACCTAGTTCATCATTTTGAAAGGTTCGAACTGACTCAAGTCCCCCGCCTAGAGAATCCACATGCAGACGCCCTTTCAAAATTAGCCAGCAGCAAGGATTCAGAGCTGCTGAAGGTTGTTCCTATTGAGCACTTATCGAAGCCCTCCATTTCTAGAGGTGAAGAGGTACTATGGATAGAAAGCACCCCATTATGGATGCAGCCTATCATCGCCTACCTGAAGGATCAAACACTGTTTGCTTCTAGAAGCGAGGCGAGGAGGTTAAGAAGAAGGGCAGCACACTTCGTCCTGCAAGAAGATACTCTTTACAAGAGAGGCTTCGCCTCGCCACTTCTTCTATGCGTGGGAGGCGAAGAGGCCACACACATACTCAGGGAAATCCATGAGGAAATTTGCAAAAATCACTCCGGAGGAACGACTCTGGCACACAAGGTTCTCCGTTAAGGCTACTTCTGGCCAACCCTGAAAATGGATGCTTGCCACTTTGTCTAGAAATGTGACAAGTGCCAGCACTTCTCAAACATACAACGACAGCCTGCTCAAAGCCTCTCCGTAGTAACCAGCCCTTGGCCATTTGCCAAATGGGGCATTGACTTTATTGGTCCACTCCCAAAAGGAAGAGGAAGTGCAACTTTTGCCATTGACTACTTCACTAAGTGGGTCGAGGCTGAACCCCTTGCCAGGATCAACGAGGTGAATACTAACAAATTCGTCTGGAAGAACATCATTTGTAGGTTTGGCATTCCCCACTCCTTAGTGTCTAACAATGGAAGGTAGTTTGACAATAGGAAGATGCGAGACTTATGCGACGAACTAGGCATAAAGAAGGACTTCTCAACACCTCATCACCCCCAAGCAAATGGGTAAGTTGAAGCAGTGAACAAGACTATCAAGCACACCCTGAAAAGAAAGCTTGACACCTCAAAGGGGGCCTGGGTTGACGAACTCTCCCACGTCCTCTGGGCTATCAGAACTTCTAGCCGAACTGCAATAAGTGAAACACCATTTTCCATTACCTATGGAGCCGAGGTCATGAGCCCGATCGAGGTCGGGGTCCCATCACACCGTTGGATACACTTCAATGAGATCAGCAACGACGAGACTTGAATAAGCGAACTGCACCTCTTTGAGGAAAGGATGGATGCCTTCTAAGTGAACTTGGCAAAGTATCATCGAAAGATGACCCGCTATTATAACTCCAAGGTCAGAAACAGAACTCTTCGCTTGGGCGACCTCGTCCTCAGAAGGGTCTTCCAATCTTCAAAATCGACGGGGTCAGGAGTGTTTGGACCAAACTAGGAGGGCCCTTACCGCATCCGCAGGAAATCCCGACCCGGTACTTTTGAAATTGGGGACATGGCAGGAAAGGCACTGCCTCATCAATGGACTTGAGGAAGTACTATCAATGATGAGCCTTTGTTTCAATCCGATATCAATATTGTCTAATGAATCGATTGTTCTGATCTAATCTCAGTTGTAAATTTCCTAGCTCACTAAGTGCTGGAATTGCCTTGGTTGGTGTAATTTATCTCAAGTAATGAAACTTCGATTCTGTGCCACATTGGTTAGTAAATAGTTTCCTCAGTTCTTCAATATGTTTACTTAAATGATCCGATCTTTAATTATTAACTGATTAACGTTAAGAGGCTCTTCATGTTTGCTTAAGTGATTCAACTTATATTAACTTGAGTGGTCCGATCCTCAATTATTAACTGGTTATTGTTACGAGGCACTTAGTTTGATGTTTGTCATTCATACAAGTATAAACAGATCCATGGGTAAGAAAGTAGAAGCATAAATACTTAGCAAAAAACTTCATTTCATTTAATGAAAATTGAAGTACAAGAAGGCCGAAGCCATTACAAAAGATGGTCCTATTCTTTTGGAGGGACTTCTGCATCGGCTGCCTCCGGGGCCTCCGGAGCTTCCTCAGCAAGCCAATCAAGCCGACCTCCAGTTGGTCTCCCGAACTCTACCTCCAAAGAGAAGATGTCGAGAGTGATGTGGACCTCTTTCAGTCGATCCAATAAGCTTTGGACACTCCAAAAGGCCCAAAAATTGGTGAAGTCGTCATATAGGGGATGGTCTTTGAAATGGTCGATGAAGTTCTGAACTGCCACCTCCCCTGCAGACTTCAACTCCTCCTTCAAGGAGGCAATCTCCTCAGATTGAGTCTCTGCCTTCTGCCTCAGCTTCGCCTTCTCTTTGTTTGAAGCCTCCAGAGTTTCGGTGGTGAGCTTGTGGTGCTCGTTGACGTGATCAACTCACCGAGTCATAACAGCCACTTGGCACTCCACCTTGTATGACTCCTTCTTCAGCTGCTCCACTTCTGCTTTGGCGGCAGTTAGCTGGGCCTCGGCCTCCTCATTTCCCTCCTTCACCTGCGTGGTCTTGGTCTGGGCCTCTCGCACAGCATCCCCATATTGCATCTCCTCCTCGAGGCGCTTGGCGAGGTCCTCCTTCTTGGAGTTCAGATCCTTCACCAGGCCCTCGAGTTGGATGCTTGTACTCAAGGCCCGAGCCACACAAGCTCTGTTGGCAGCCACCAAGTCTTCAGCTGTGCAGGAGGCGGTGTGGTCCCTCCACTCTTCGATCCAGTATTTGTTGTGGACCACCGCCACTACATCTGTTTCTGGAGGAAGGGCCTCCAGCACTTCCCTCATCGGCTCCTCCGAATTTGTGCCCAGAAAGTTGACCTCCTTAGAGGGACGAGCCCTCTTCCTCTTTTGCTGTCCCGGCACTTGAGCGATTGGCACGGCAGCAAGTGGTGTTGTGGCCAGGGCAGTGGCAGCTTCAGATGGCGCAAGTCTCTTCTTAGGAATGGTCACCCTGGTTGGAATTGTGGTCTGCTTCAGAACAGTGGGTGGCCTCGCCAGAGTTGGGCGTTTTGGAGGGGCGGCGCTCTTCTTGCCCTTCCTCCGTAGATCAGCCTTCGGGTCCTCCGGTACCTCCCCTCCGTCGGAGGCTGAAGCCTCTTATTGGTTTCTACCAGATCCTCCATTTGCTTCTTGTAGGAGGAGGAGGAGGAGGAGGAGGCCTTCAATGCCCGTGCCTCTGCCATCATCCTCTGGATGATCTTAAAGTCGGGGCGCACAGGCATCTTCTTATTAAAATTGTGTACAAGGAACAAATGACGAATTAGTACAAGTGTTAAAAGTTCAGAATAAAGGGTAAAGACTTCGGTCCAGTTACCTTGGGATGCCATCAAGTCGTGTGTAACGAAGTGAATGTTCTTTCGGATCAGCCGATGGTATGACCACTTCTTTTGAGGCAGCTGATAGATGATGCAGATGGTGGCGAAGTCTTTGGAAGACAGTTCACACCGAGGAAGAGTACCTACAAAAGAAATGCAAATATTAGTCACGATTTGAACCGAAGAGAAATATAAAGAAAAGCAACTACTATACTCACTAAGTGTTGAGTATTTCGTCGGGATCGTAAGGGGTGTTAGGGGGTCCCTCTCCATCGTGTCCCATCGCCCAGTGGCCTAGCACCACGAGCTCTTCCATTCTTTGATGGAGCTCGACAGATCGAGCACGAATGGAGTGTGGGAACCCCATGAAGTAAGATAGTACCACCCCTGGGTCTTATTCCCCTTCTCCCTGGTAGTTACTTTAGGTATGTAAAGGGTCTAGAAGACGGAGAAGGGCATCTCCACCCCTAGTGACGCCTCTTTCCACAACATCCAGTAGCCCACCATTTGGCTCCAGGAGTTCGAATTGAGTTGGGTCGGGGCTAGCCCATAGGATCTAAGCATCATCCTAAAGAATGGGTGAATTAGCAGCCTAAGTCCGGCCCTAAGGATCGCCTCACTAATGGTCACACAACTCGGCCTAAGGTAGCAGGCCCTCTCTTCGGGCTTGGGGGGATCAGATCTATGCTATCTGAGATCCTATACTCTACCCTAAGTCTCTCTAGGTCAGCCTCTCTTAGTTTAGATGAGTAGTCCGATTCCTCCCAGTGCACAGAAGTATCTGCTGGGCTATCCAGTTGCTTCCATATATTTTCCCCCCCATTATCGCCTCGGCTATTTCTGAAGAGGTCGCCACAATGGGCTCGTCCATCCTCATTAGTTCTAACCCCCTCCCCGAACCAGAAATCCCCTCAAAAGCCATTTTTCAAAAGTTAAAAATCCTAAAAGGTACTGAAATTTACTAGTTTGAAGGTTTTCCTAGTCGAAAATGGTGTAAGGTCGTCGGATGTTGGTATTTCTCGCCGGAAGTTCAAGTTTCTCGTCGAAATTGCTTAGAAAACGTCGAAAACTGCAAATGGCTCGAGAGCAAAGTGTATTGTCTGTTTTCGCAAGGATAGAAAGCTTGAGAAAAGCTCAGAGTTCGCCTTTTATAGAAAGACCCATCCGATCTCCACCGTTGAATTCAAATACGATCAATCTAAGCCGTTCGTTGCATCTTCAATCTAGGCCGTTGAAATGAAACGCCAAATTTGATCTACGCCCAAGATGTCACTGTGACCTTCACGCTTTCTTAAAACGTGTCACCTGGATCACCACCAGTCGTCAATAATAAGTAGCCGCAGCAGCCTTTTAGGATAATGGGCATGGCACCCAACTGTCACCTGGGAAATACGCAACAGTTGTCAAATCATTTGACGTTTGAATCGCCTCGGATCGAGCTCCTCACTCAACTTTACAAAGCTTAGACGCACCTGACGCGAAGTCCCCTGTGGGTCATCGCCTCGACCGCTGCGTTTCCTTCTAAGCTTTACAAAATTTTAGCCATCTTCCAACGCGTCGTCCCCTGTGGGTCAGCGCACCGGTGGCAGGTGAGCTCCTCACTAAACTTTACAAAACTTAGATGCACCTGACGCGAAGTCCCCTGTGGGTCATCACCTCGGCCGGTACGTTTCCTCTTAAGCTTTACAAAGTTTTAGCCCATCTCACAACGCGTCGTCCCCTGTGGGTCAGCGCACCAGTGGCAGGTGAGCTCCTCACTCAACTTTACAAAGTTTAGATGCACCTGATGCGAAGTTCCCTATAGGTTATCGCCTCGGCCGCTGCGTTCCCTCCTAAGCTTTACAAAGTTTTAGCCATCTCCCAACACGTTGTCCCCTGTGGGTCAGTGCACCGGTGGCAGGTGAGCTCCTCACTCAACTATACAAAGTTTAGACGCACTTGATTCGAAGTCCCCTATGGGTCATCGCCTCGACTGCGGCATTCCCTCCTAAGCTTTACAAAGTTTTAGCTATCTCCCAACGTGTTGTCCCCCCTGGGTCAGTGCATCGGTGGCAGATGAGCTCCTCACTCAATTTTACAAAGCTTAGGCACGCCTGACACGAGTCCCCTGTGGGTCATCGCCTTGATCGTCGCGTTGACCTTACGCAGTAACGAAGTTTTGACGCATCTACCTAAGATCATGGCTTCGGTTACTGCAGAAAATCGATCCACAAGCTCCCATGAGTCACGGTCTCCAGTACCGAGGCATGCGCATCCAGTCAGGAAAGCAAGTCCACCCATGATATAAATATTCATACCTGGACTTGGGGGACCACTGTTACTCCCCTATCTGAACTGCCTCGGAATGCCCACCGCCACACATTCTGTCCTGATAGACACCCATCCGAAGTGTTTTCGAAGTGATCTCACCAATGTCAACGACCTGATAAAGCACTGCAAGATATAGACGATCCTACTGAACTGACCGAAGCGTCCTCACCCCTGAGACCAAGGCGAAGTAGACCTTTAGCAGAAGGTCCGTCGCTAATTTTAGAAAGAGATTTTTTCCAAGATCCTCTCTGCACCTAAGGTTTAAACTGATTTGACGTCTCCATGAGGCTAATTGATGTGACTTATCAACTTTATATCAACTCAACTCGGGAGAAACAAACTGCCCGCCCACACTACATTCGCGACTGATTGATGCCTATGAGCGGACACCTTATACCGTCAGATGTATACACGTGTCCCACATCCAACGGTTCATCCCACCTATAAATATCCAAGATTTGGCAAGAGGCAAACGTAATGAAACTCTTACTACATAGCACTCCATAGCAAGTTTATATATTTTCTTCTCCTCCTTAGTGTTTTTGACACAACCTCTAGGTACTGTTCCGACCACCTGAACTTGACTTGACCGTCGGAGTGTATACGGCGACGGCCACCCCCGCTGGTCTCGATCGTGTACGTCTGACCATGCGTTGATTGTGTGCAGGGAGGAATACGTGGAGTAACTATCAGTTGATCACGTGGAAGGTTTAGGTCAACAACACATATTAACGATATCATTACCAGTACAATGCTATGATTTTTTGCTGATGAATCATAAAAGTGTGTAGTGACCTATAATAATATCCGTGATTGATTGCAATGCACTTTGGATGTATGGTGGGAATGTGTGACCACTAGCATGTGTGAGAAACTCAACCAATGTGCCATACATGAAAATCTATAGGAAAAATTGTTATACAATCGTCATACAGTGAATTGTGATCAATATGGAATTAGCTGTGACCAATACGAAATGATCTGTGATCATTTTTCAATAACCTGTGACTAGTATGCAGTAACTGTGATCACTATTAATGATAAGTGACTAGAATGCAGTGATTGGTGACCAATATATGATGATTTGTGACCAAATTGTAGTGACCTGTGACATCTGCGCAATGAACTGTGAATATATGAAATGATCTGTGATCACACGTCAATGAACTGTGACTAGTATGCAATGATTTGTGACCATTTCTCAAAACATATGACCAGGATGAAGGGACATGTGATCAATATACAATGACCTGTGACAAATATGCTCTAAACTGTGACCAGACCAGGGACCAATTGCAAAGACTCAAAAAAATGGGAATGGTTCAGTTTCAATTAGTTGTGAGAAAAATATGAAATGATCTGTGACCAATCTTCAATGACCTGTGACCAGATTGGATTGGCTTGTGATAATTCTTCATGACCTGTGAACAGAATATAGTAACATGTGACCAATATACAATGACCTTTGACCAAGATATAGTGACATGTGACAATGAAAATTAACCTGTGACCAATTTAAAATGACCAGTGACCTGCAAATAATCCTAAAAACTGGAGTGGGTCAATTCAAGTGTCGGTCAATTGATAAACATGTCTACCACCTGTACTAATNGGAAGTATGTTGACAAAATGTTCAATTCTAATACAGACTTTGATATCATTGTATGTCTTCCTGGGCGAATTCAATACACGCAACGTATACGCATTTATGTCCAACACTCCAAGCATCCAATGTGCTTTGTTGGTAGGCACAAGTGGGATAAATACAAGGTCGACTTTAGCCCATGGAGTGCTCAATTGAATTCGTGCACTGATAATATCGTCAATCGGTCTATCGTCTGTCACAACAACATTTGCATCATCCTTGAACCTAGGATACATGTGCTTGAGCTTGGCCTAGAACAACGAGTCCGTTGTGGTAGCTAACGAACTTGAGATCTCTCGCACTTCTTGTCACTTAACGTATGTAATAGAAGCACACGTCCATATGCTACAGAGATGCAAGTACAATAAACAATTAAGAAACCACATATACACCAAAAACATGATGCAATGAACTGTTACTGTGATGTGTGACTCAGTTAGAATGTGTGACCAATATAATCTATAGTTAATGACCATTCAACAACTGATCTGTAACGTAATAAATACATGTGAGCTATACTGTTATACCTATATATATGTGTTTTTATGTGCAACACGTATTGTAACTTACTCTTCATGTGATATGTGATCCATGCATCATCTGTGACCTACTGCATGAGTGGGCTGTTAGACAGTGTAGGCGTAACCTGTGACTTTCATTGAATGACATGTACAACACTGCATTTGTGTGGACTCTGTGGGACTATTATACATTAATCTGTGATTAATATGACCTGTACTGTGACATGCCCTTTAGAACTGTTACTTTTGTGTAGTAACTTACCGAACTAGTCAACGACACCTTCCTGGATACAACTTCATACCACCATATCTTGTTCCCCACCAAGTACTGACCAATGGAAAAAGGTCGACGGATGGCATCGTCTTTATCATTGAACTTCTTCCTGCGAACGAGAAGTACGGATCATTATTTGGAAAATTATGAAAATAGGACAACAATTTTGCACTTGTTATACGGTTTGTATCCTCTTTGAAACCAATTTTGGAAGTCAGCAACATCTGCATTGTCTACATTCTGATTGTAGTGTTCGAAGACCACTACGTTTCCTGAAGATTTCATTTGTTTCACTTCGTTGACAACATAAGGTGACTGAAATGCTTTAGCTGGCTTTGGAGCCCTTTTTACCGGCAATCCAAAACTTGGTACGACCTCAGGTGAGGGCTGCATAATAAAATGTGTTTTTCAATGTGTGACGTGCATTAATCAACAAATACATAGATTTTTTGATACCTCTTGTTCAATATATTCTGTCTCCTTCAACACATTGGATATGACCAAGTTCATTTACACTTCAACTTCCTTAGATATCTTTGCAACAAATTGGCTTGGTTGTGTAAATCCAAGATCGAGATCAAAAGATGGAAGTTCAATAGAACATGGAAATTCAACCGCACACGCAGAGTCAACCTTCGCTTTACCTTTCGAATCAACACTTTTTTCCACTTTTGCAACCTGAAAATCAGACCAAAAATGCATTTGATGAGAAGTGTATGTCAAACAGTTTGTGGTAACAAACAAATAAGAGGCAGTCACAGTTGGGGTACTGACTTTGCTTGTTGGTCCAGGTCCTCCAACAGTTTGTGGTCTTGAGTTCTCTCTGAATTTGTTCATAATTTCTTCCATTGAACTAGATATCAACGCAGTCACAGAATCAGAAATACACTGCACGTGTGACTTGATGTCCAACATGTCGGTACGAATTTCACCTTGCATTCGAACAAGCAACTTCAATTTCTTTTGCTGATCAAACTTTATAGATGACACTTGTGACTACATTACCTGAAGCTGTTTGCCTAGCAACCAATTCTCAGACTGGAGATCAGATATCTGTCCTTTGAAATAATTCCTCAATCTGTCGACCACATTCATTTGTGATCAAGTAAGTTATGATGATGAAATATAACATTCATCTGTGATTAGCAGTGAAACGTGTATTGATATGTGACCTAATAACTGAAACCTGTGACCTGAATATATTTCTGTGACATGAGAATTTTTATGTGACCTGAATATCATTAACACTAAATGGACTTGTGACATGATAGATGAAATTGGAAGAGCTTACATCTTTTGATGGCAGATCCTCTGAATCAATAGTGTCATCTGACTTACGCTCCCCACTTGGAGAATCTTTATGGATTGATGTCCCCTTCCAATTAGGTGGTGGGTCAACAAAGTCATCATCATCAATGTGCACATCAGAGTGACCCAGCCGTCCATCAATTATCAGAAGTATGGGAGTAGATTGTTTCATTCCTAAATCACTTGGATTTGTACTAGTCCCAGCACGATGAACTGATCGGTCTATACTACCACACTTTCTCTTCTCCCCATGTGACCGATCGGGTAGGACAGGTTTCTCATAACGTACCTTTGTCATGTACGATATTGTCATTTCAGCTGGTGGGGGATCCAGGTCACATATTTCCAACCGCCATTCATATCACAACAAAAAGTGCAATATCAGCAACCAAAAATTATGTATGAACGAACAGATATAATTTTGCACATCACGCATATTCAATATGTTGCCATGGATTGTGATATAAAAAGGGCAAATGGCGTCGTGAAAATGTTTGTGACTTATATTGAAAACGTGTGACATAATGATTAAAATCTGTGACTTCGTGAATGCAATTTGTGACTTGACGAAATATATTTGTGACCTAAGAAATATGATCTGGAACATGAAAAAAATGTGCAAATTTAATATTTCAAAACCAGTAATGCTGCATCAGTGGTCACTTCATCTAGATTGGAGAAGCATTCAGACCCCTCGAGCTTCGCAGCCAAAGGGTGATCATCGGCCGCCCAGTTCATTATCCGGGGGTACACTTTGGACATCCTTCTCACTGTGTGTCCATTGAGACTGGGAATTGTCTTGTAAATCCACACTTGAAAGGCTACGAGCAAGCCTCTGAGTCTGTAATGTGTTGATCTCTTACTCGACCCCTCCCTCAATGAATTTACTAGTATGTCAAACAGCGACTTACCCTATGGAAACACATTTATCGCACTAAAATCTTCAACTAGTACAAACAAGAAGTGATCCACAGCCTTCTTGTAGTCTCTCGGATGTAGATAAGACGTTATGAAATACAATGCACCTAGCATGGAAACATTCTCATTCGGAATGTCAGTAGCACCAAGAAATGCGTCCCTGATGTTTTCATGAGTAACATTTTTCAACATTGAAAAATACAAATTTTTCAATCGTGATGGAGTCTTCTCCATCCTACTTGTGTCAACATCGTTGACATATCTCAGACCAGTCACCAAACAAAACTCTGAAATTGAGAACCTTACAAATCTTCCAGCTATATTGAACCACAACTCACTGTCATTAGATTGTTGCACTTGTCTCAACAGAAAATAGTGGATCAGCTGAGATAGGATAACAATTTCCTCACATTCCATGAAGTGGGAGAAACACGTATTCTGAAGGATTCAACGTTAGGCTTCATTGAGATTGTTTTTGAAATTTGACACTACGCCTTTCACGGGGGTAATTGTAATTTTACCCGGAAACCAACTCTTCTCGAGTATAATATATCTCCAGGCCTGCAACATCGATCACAATAAAACTCATCAATTTGATCATAGGTGAAAATCCTAGTAGACACACCATCAACATATAGGTTACAGGTCCCCTCCACAACATAAGAAATCAACAACACACATACAAAACGACACAACAGCCTTCCATAATTCACAAATGAACAACCACTTTGGAAGAAAACATTAAAAACCCTTTTTAGAATCCGGTATTTCGATTACAAATCCACACAATAAATTCAATGCAATATACATCACAAATTCAAAATACTTCATCCATACACATTACCCACCGATTAAAATGTACATAGGTATGCTCGAAAAAAGTGAACAACTGAAAAATTGCAGAAACACCTTCTTCGCGGGCGGTTTTGCGACCGAACGTCCGAATTTGTGTCTTTTAGAGGATGAATCCTTCTGCACTTCATCCACCTTCCTTTTACCTCTTCTTTGTGACTCGTGGATTCCAATTTTCTCCTCACGCTTCTCACTCCTTGAATGAGTCATCCTTGAAATTTTAGAAGATTGCGGTTCAACTGTGACCACTTCTTTTTGGGAAGGAACGTATAAAATTTATATAGACATGATAGTGGAAGAATGTCGTCGGGGAATTGCCGGAGAATGAATGAGGATGAACGGCATAATATGGCTTGGATGAACGAAGGTTTAATCGTAAAATATGAATACGTGAGGGACGTGGGCTTTATGGAAAGGACGTGTAGGGAGATTTTAATGAATATAAAGTTTCCAAAATTTAAAATATGTGAATATAGGGAAGACAGTTATTAAATAATTTTAAAATAATTAATAAATGAAAAAAAAATCTGATTAGTGAAATATTAAACTTTCACTCTAATTTGGGAACTATGAATAGTTAAACTATGATTTTATGTAATTTCCATATATAAAAATCACATTTCAAAGCTAACAAACTTGTTAAATTATTTCAAAATTCAAATGTTAATTACAATTAATAATATATAATTAATTGAAATTAATTATCCTCACCTAATTAATAGTATCCCCATCCCAAGCCAGTAAATTAATAATAAATGAATTAGTGATATTCCACGGACCTACACCACCCACCTGTAAAAAAATTTCAAAAATTGAAACTTTTTGCTCCAATTTAAAAAATAAAAAAAAAAAGAGAGAGAGAAAAGGTTTAAGCTTCCAAAACAAGCTATTAATGAACATTTTGCATCCATAAGTAGAGTCGAATCCAGGATTTTCGTTAATATGGCTTAAACTAAAGAAAATCAATGAAATAAAATTTACATATAAAAAAGGTTATTAGATGGTATTATTTATTTAGGTAGTTCCTGACGAGAATTAGACATATAATATTTCATCTACAGTTTAGAACTATTTTCTCAGATGATTTTCGTTTGATAAACAACTAATACCTTATCGTATATTCATGGTCAACAAGTACAAATTCTATTTCGAATATCTCCCAAAAACACAAGTTCTATATCCATCGACTCAAATGCAATATCTTAAAGTAAGGAAAATCCGTTGTCACATGACAGTATTCGACATTTGAGGATATAGTTTTGGAGAAGTTGCAAAAATAAGCTCAATAATAGTCTACTATAATTTCCACAGATCATCAAAATATACAAGTTCCTATTTTCTCTCATACTCATAGCCAAGATAATAATCCAAGTGTTCTCAGTTAGTGATCATGGAATTGGATATATAACAACCTTTCCAGTAGCTCGGCCTGTCTCCAGATAAGAGAATGCTTCCTTAACCTTGTCGAAGGGAGATGGTCCCTTGGGGTCGACCAGTGGCTTCACCTTACCGCTCTCCAGGAATGGATTTAGTTTCTTCAACATTTCTCCATTGGAAGTAACCACGAACCTGAATCCTGGTGGTGTTACTGCTCCAGTTAGAACTACAACACTGCCGCCTTCCTTAACTGCCTTCACTGCCCTATCGCACTGTCCTGGTAATGTCAAACGATAAAGAAAAAAATCTCATTGTCGATCATCAAACTATGGTTTAAGCATCAAGAAAATGTATACAAGTTCTTGTATATATTTTTGGTCTTACGAACAATACATAATGTAGAGGTGGAGTCACGTTTACGTGGTTCATTTTTAGCTAATTTATACTTCAAAAAGCAAGACGTGCAATTGATATGCGTGTTTTACAGTCAAGCGGGCAGTTTATATCATCCACTAGAGACTAGCTACAAAGTTGAAATGTTGGGGTCTGACTCATGCCAAAAGTTTGTGGATATGTTTTGCTCATTTCTAGGACAAAACGTGATAATTTTTGCAAACTTCCAGTTGTTCATAGACATTTCATTTCGGTACACTACTCATTAAGAAATCAGAATAAACTGATGTTCTAGCGGCTAAAAGAAATTTACATCGTGAACGTCATTTTCTTACCTACTGAATCTTAAACCACGTCAAATTTCTCTGATAAATCTTTAAAGTTTTCCTTGGTGTAGTCGATGGCCAAATCTGCACCCAAGCTCTTTAGGAAGTCCAGCTTTGGAGTGCTGGCAGTAGCAGCTATCTTTGAAACACCAAACACATGTTTTGCAAGCTGCATAGGAAAAATAGAACGATGGAATCTGCTGGTTCAATTTTTACACTTTTAACTACTAGTAATGCACAATGATCCTTCTCAACGTGAAAAATTAACTTTTTTTAACAGTCAAACGGATGGAATCCAGCATTAGGGACAATAAAGTGACTATATATAGTAGCTTACCTGTATAACCAGTGATCCAACCCCACCAGCACCTCCCAAAACAAGAATGGATTTGCCAGCAAAAAATCCGGCCCTTTCAAGGCCTTCATAGGCTGTCTCAGGAACATGAGAGAGACCAGCAGCCTGCGCAAAATCAAGATTCTCAGGCTTCAAAGCCAATAATTTCTCCTCAACCGCAGTGTACTCGGCTAATGAACCAAGCTGTTTAGGTCCATCCAATGCTTTCTCGTGTATGTCTCCGTATACTTCATCTCCCTCTTTTAGGCCCTTCACTTGACTCCCAACTTTAACTACAAAACCAGAAACATCATAGCCTGGCACCGTGTATCGGCAAATGAAATACAAAATCAACAAAATAGCACTTGCATTTTGTAAAATGCTCGAAATTATCCATTAGATTAGCTGAAAGAATTGATATTATGGCACAGATAATGGAAAGGACGTACGAGTATAATGGAAGAGATATTAAGGGTCCATTTGATTGCAAAGATGGAACTTGAGTGAAAAGAAAACGAATTTCAGGGAATTAAATTGCCTAAAAATTATTTTACTGAGAATTACCAATTATTGTGTTTGATTGGTATAATTTTTCAAGTGAAAAATATTGAAATAAAAGCCTTTTTTGATGTTCGTTTGACTTTATTTTAGATGAAAATTGTCAATTAAAGAGATAGAATCTATTGGTATTGGGGATGGAATTTGTTTTCATTGTAAAAAAAAAAAAATCTTTAATTGACAATTTTCATGTAAAATAAAGTCAAACAAACACCAAAAAACAGATGATTTTTTTTTTTTTAAACACAATTAGGGATAGAATTTGTGAAAGAAAAAAAAACAAAAACAAAAACACAACACAGCATTAACCAAGAAACCCATTTTCCACGCAAAATAATGGCCTATCAAACTGGCCCTAACTTCTTTTCGTTCTTAATATTGTCTAGTACTAAAAATTTCTGGGCCAATCATTTTTAACACCTAAATTTAGTCAATTTACCATTAGCCAAACAGAAATTGCACTTGGAATAAAACCAATAGCTTCAAATTTAACCCTGTTTCAGATTGTCATACAATGATGAGAAAACAAAAGCAGCACATTTATGTTGAACCTTGTTAAAGATAAAATTCAAATAAATAAACAAGAGGCTAAGCTTTTAGACGATCAATACTGGCTAAGTTTTCAGGGGGAAAATTGTGGAGGAGAGGAGTGCTTCCATTTTGGGCAACGTGGAGTGAATTTTCTGAGAGGGGGGCCCACTGTTTTGTCCAATTGATTTCATGCCAGAAGTTTCTTGATTTTGAAATGTTTTCTTAAAAAAAAGAAAAAGAAAAGTAACTTCGGATGTCAATAGGGTTCTTAGTTGTGTAGATTGGAATGTGTTTAATCAGTGCAATTTAATTTTGAGGACTCAATTTCCATTGGTATGATATGGTACTATGGTTTGGTTTGATTTTGAAGCGGTTCAGAATAACCCTTTTTTTGATACCTCAGAACTTCTGTCACACAGAGTCGTCCGAGTTGAGATCAATGACTTATTTGATAACTATGGGTCGTGTTGCTTATTTTGCAGAAATTTGTTGATTACTATATTCAATTTGTTTACCGTTCTAAGATTGATATTTCCTATCGAAGTATCATATTTTTTTTTTAGAGTTATGATATCGAAATCAATTTTGAAATCAACTATAATTAACAAAACTCTACTTGTCTGGCCATGTGTTTAAGACACCTAACCTTTAATTTAATTTATTTTTTTAATTCGAATTACAAATTTCTTTTTAAATTTGAATATAAACAAGTAACTACACTTAGCAAATAACACATTGTCCAAACATGAATATCCTCAAAACAAACGTAATAAAATGGTAATTTCAAACATTTAAGCTATTTCTGTGTACATTCTACTGATAATGTTATTTAACATTAATGTTGCCAGAGCACACCCATTTATATGATATTATGGTTCAATAAAAGGTGAAATTGTGTGATTAATTTAGTTGTACCTTTCATTTAAAGACACATAGGGTATCTCCAATGAGGGACCAAATTTTTAGTGTAAAACTCTCCAATGACACCCCAATCTAGTTCAACAAATGTTTATTCCATAATCCCATTTTGCCCTTCTTTTCACTTTACAACAAATGTTTATTCTATCTATATCCCTATTTTATATTTTAGAATTAATAGATTGTAATTGATTTATATTTGTTTTCATTTGATGTTTATTTTCATTTAACATTTATTTTTAAATTTTAATCGATTAATAAGTAATAATTATTTCAACAATAAATTAAAATTGTTTATTAAAAGGTTAAAAATTACAAATTTGATAATCAATAAATTAGTGCTACAACATAAATATATTAAAAACATGAATTAATGTACAATGTAACATTAAACTAAAACAATAATGATTGCTAACAAAACGTTTATTAGCACAAAAGTCCCTACGTTTGGTCTTTAGTGCGTAAAACTTTTCAACATTTCAAATTTTTACATTTTCATCCTTATTTCCACATTTCATTGTTGAAAACATCATTTTTTTTAATATCAATTTTTATCCAATTTCTTAATAAAAATATGTGAAATGATGAATATATCATCTTATTTAAATAAAAACAAAAAGTAAAGTAAAGAACTAATTGTAACCATACTCCCAATTTTTTTTAAAAGTGCAAATAACTCCCAAATAAATTATTAAAAAATTCAAAATAAAATAAAATTTTAGGTAATTAGCACAAAACATTCATACCTTTCAATTTTATTGTGTAAAACGTTCATATCTTTCATTTTTTGGCAATTTACCCTTACTTTCACATTTTATTGCGGAAATCATCATTTTCATCAAATTTCTCATGTTAAATGACAAATATACGCCCCGATTAAAATAAAACAATAAAAAAGAAAAATAAGTTAAAGAATAAATTGCAATCATACTTCCAAAATTTTTAAAAAGTGCAAATAAATCCAAATAATTTATTAAAAGGGTAATTAGCACAAAACGTCCATACTTTTCATTATTATTGTGCAAAATGTTAATACATTTCATTTTTGACAATGTCACCCTTATTTTATATTTCATTGAAAAAATCATTATTATCATCCAGTTTCTCAATTAAAAGTTGTAAAATGACAAATATATCATCATCTTTAAATAAATAAAAATAAAGAAAAGAAAAATAAAGAACATTGTAACTACACTCCCAAAATTTTCAAAAAATGTACAAATAAATTTTAAAACAAAAATCACTTTCTTTTTTAATTATTTATTTGAAATTTATTTTTACTTTTTTGAAGATTTTGAAAATATCGTTGTGATTTGTTCTTTATTTTTTATTTTTGTTTATTTTTAAAGAGGAGTATATTTGTCATTTTACAGTTTTTAATTGAGAAAATGGATGAAAATAAATATTTTCCCAATGAAATACGAAATAAGAGTAAAAATGTCAAAAAAAATGAAATGTATGAACATTTTGCACAATCATAATGAAAGGTATGAACTTTTTGTGCTAATTACTCTTTTAATAATTTATTTGGACTCATTTACACTTTTTAAAAAAGTTTGGGAGTATGATTACAATTTACTCTTTAACTTCTCTTTTCTTTTTTATTGTTTTATTTAAATCAGGGGTATATTTGTCATTTTACATGAGAAATTTGATAAAAATGATGATTTTCGTAATAAAAGGTGAATGTAATTGTAAATGTGTTAAAATGAAAGGTATGAACGTTTTTCACATTAATAATGAAAGGTGGGGACATCTTGTCCTAATTACCCCTAAAATCTTTTTCTCTCTTCTTCCCCCTCCTCCACCACCACCACCACCACCACCACCACCAAACAATTTTCAAGAACATGTTTCAACAATATGAATCGATACTACATTATACTCCAAAACAATAAACATTTTGCCAATAAAACTTGGTAACAAAATTTGCCAACATGAAACTTTGTCAATTCTTGGAACATGAACCAAACCTATAAACCAAAAATTTTCACTTATAAGCAACAAAAAAATTGAAACAAAAAACATGTTTCTCATCTTCTCTTCCTCCACATCCACATGCACCACCACCGTCACCAAAAAAATTCCAACAATATACTTCCATTAGAGTTTCAAACCAAACCCGAAGATGGGGTTTGAAGAAATTGAACCTGTCTCTAATCCTAGCTTGCCTCGACGGCTTTGGTGGAGAAAAACTGAGGTAAACTCCAAATAGTTGACCCGAGACCTTGGTTTTGATGCGCCATTTGAATTAGAGGATAGATTTCATCGAAGCTCGGCTCATTAGATTCATCTTTTCAAATTTTGGATTTTCAATTTTAGAGAATTATGGCTCAATTTTTTAGGCAATAGATTTTGATTGAGAACTTATTTTGATGTTATAGGACTGTGAATGGGATTACCTTCGGGGAGTAGATGTTACCGATTGGTGGCTACTGGCATGGGTATTGTTGAAAAAATAGTATTTGGTGCCTTGGTTTTGGTTTGTGAATTGTTAGGTCCAGATCGAAAATATTTTGTGGTTATCACGTTTAAAATTTATTACAGAAATAATAAAATCAACACCAGAATTTTTTGCCCCAAAAAGGGGCTCGGATGTTCAGCCTTTAGGCCTAATTACCCGTTGAGCATCTGTTACACAGATAGAGCTCAAGATCCACTAAGAAGAACCAAGAAATGTTAAAAATGTAAGAAGAAATTGAAAGTATCTTCAATATATCTCTCTAGCCTCTATTCTATAGGAAATCACAAAGATCAACTTCTACAATGAAAGTATTCTACTCTCATTTACATAACATATGGAAGAATCACCACTAAGATGAAGATCGAATTTACAGAGAGAAATATTCATCACACCCTAACTGCACTCAGAGAAAGGGAAAAAACAGAGAGAGAGTCACGAAGGTTCTGGCGAATGAAAGGGCCAAAACCAGGTTAAAATATCTAGTCAACCAAAGGACAGGATCCAAGGGTTGAGGATCAGCCATGTTTACGGCTGATACTCAACCCTTTGAGGTGTTAAATCGTGTTTCAATTAGGTGTGACTTCTTTGCGACCTGGTCCATAATCAATGGGCCAAAAAATTGTGAGGCAACCCAAAGAAAATTGGTTTAACATTCTCCACCTCGCCGAATAATTATTTTGGTGCTTAATAGTGGATCTTGGACTTCTACATGTGATTACTTCCTTTGCTCTAAGTTCCTATAAAAAAAAAATTCAGTTAGAATATGTACTACAAATTTGTGCTTGAAGAATTTGAATACTTCTTCCTCAAGTGATATTAAGGATCTTCAAGAAAGTTTTGAATTTATTTAAAGTAATACCTTTGTCCCCAAATCTGAAGGATTGTATTCAGAAGGTATTTTTATCAATTTGATCATACCTTTTTCTGCCATATTTCTTACAAAATGATACTTTATATCTATATGCTTGGGCCTGTCATGATATACAGGATTCCTGTTTAAGTGTATGGCACTTTGATTATCCGTATAAATCCTTACAGAATCATTAATGAAACTAATTTCATTTAATAAGCCTCTTAGCCAAATTGCTTCTTTTACAGCATCACATGCAGCTATATATTCTGCTTCAGTAGAGGACAAGGCAATCAATTTTTGTAATTGTGACTTCCAACTAATGGAACCATCACACAAACTGAAAATGTATGCAGATGTGGATCTTCTTTTATCTAAGTCACCAGCAAAATCAGAATCAGTGTAACCCTTTAATATTACTCCTTCTTTGCACCTTTTATATACTAAAGTAAGATCAGTTGAGCCCCTTAAATACCTCATCATCCATTTCATGGCTAACCAGTGTGTCTCACCTGGATTTGCCATGACTCTACTAAGTATACTAATTCCATGTGCCAAATTAGGCCTCGTGCAGACCATAAGATACATTATTGATCTCACAGCATTAGCGTAAGGAATTTTCTCCATTCTTTTAAATTTTTCATTGGTTTTTGGTGAAAATTCACTTGAAAGTTTGAAATGATTTGCAATAGGTAAAGTAGTAGGTTTGGACTCAACCATAGAAAATTTTTCAAGAATTTTCTTCACATAAGAGTGTTGCTTTAGAAACAGGATACCATTCTACCTATCTCTTTCTATTTCCATTCCAAGTATCCTTTTAGCTTGCTCTAAGTCTTTCATTTCAAATTCAAACTTCAATTTTGATTTAATAGTGTCAATTTCATATTTATCATGACAGGCAAGTAACATGTCATCAACATAAAGTAGTAGATAAATGGATTTAGGCCCTTCAAAGCCTTTATAAAATAGGCAGGTATCATAATTGCTTTATACAAACCCTAATGTTTGCACATAGGAATTGAATTTAATGTACCATTGTCTAGGGGCTTGTTTCAGCCCATAA
Source organism: Olea europaea var. sylvestris (assembly GCF_002742605.1). NCBI lineage: Eukaryota > Viridiplantae > Streptophyta > Magnoliopsida > Lamiales > Oleaceae > Olea > Olea europaea. Next base: position 324,163 of record NW_019228562.1, read on the forward strand.
AGTGATTTCTTTAACAGCCACACCTTTTCAATTTTGGATCTTACTTCAAACCCCATGGGTTACTTCATATGTATTATCTCATCAAAGTCACCAGTTAGAAATGCTATTTTGACATCAAGTTGTTCCAATTCCCAGTTAAAATGGGCAGTTAGAGCAAGTAAAATTCTGATTGAAGTATATTTTGCCACAGGTGAAAATATTTCATTATAATCAATTCATTCTTTCTGAGTAAAACCCTTGGCAACTAATCTAGCCTTGTATATTTTATATTCAGAATGTATATCCCCTTGTTTAATTTTGAAAATCCATTTACAATCTACTATCTTATGATTTTCAAGTTTGTCAACAAGAATCCAGGTTCTATTCTTGATAAGTGATTCCATTTCTTCATTCATTGCCTTTTTCCACAAATCAGAATCTGGATGAGTAATAGCTTCATCATAAGTAGTAGGTTCTGAGTTTAAAGAATCAAGGGCAGAAAATAGAGTAACGAAATCATCATTGTTAAATCTGGAGGAGGGTATTATTATTCTCCTTTTTCTATCTCTAGCTAACTGATAGTTTTCTAGAGTAGGATCAGTGATTTCGTTTTCATTTTCATTTTCATGTTCATCTTGCTCATTATTATCATCAGATTGAGTGGACTCTCTACCTCAATTTGATCATCTTGATTATTAGCATTTTCAATTTGACTTTGTAAGATGGTTTCCCTTATAGGTGTTTCACTGACTTTTTCATCAGGTAATTCTTTATAAGGCATGTCTTCCTCATTAAAGATGACATTTCCACTGATGATCACCTTAAAACCATTTTGACTTTTAACCCACAGTCTGTACCCTTTTGTTTCCTCTCCATAGCCCAAAAAACACATTTTAAGGACCTTAGTTCAAGTTTGCCTTCAGTTTGATGTGAGTAGGTAGAACAGCCAAAAACTTTAAGTTTATTGTAATCTGGTGAATGTCCAGACCACAATTTTTCAGGAATTTGAAAATCAATAGCACTGGATGGACTTCTATTTATTAGAAAAGTTGCAGTTTTTAGGGATTCTCCCCAGAAAAACTTTGGAAGACCAGAACTGTATAACATACATCTCACTTTTTCCAATAGATATCTATTCATTCTCTCAGCAACTCCATTTTGCTGAGGAATATGTGTAACAGTTCTGTGTCTTAGAATACCAAATTCTTTGCAAAATGTATCAAATTCATGGTTGCAAAATTCAAGTCCATTATCAGTTCTCAATGCTTTAATTTTCTTGTTGGTTTGATTTTCAATCATGAGTTTCCATTGTTTGAAGGTATGAAAAGTATCAGATTTTTGTTTCATCAAGAAAGTCCAGATTTTTCTTGAGAAATCATCAACAATTAGTAAATAATATCTAAATCCACTTAAAGTGTTTATTGATGCTGGACCCAAGAGGTCAGCATGTAAATATTCCAGAATTGAAGTGGATTTATGGGTTCCCGTTTTAAAAGGTAATCTTTTCTACTTTCCTAGTATACAATTTTCACAAAATTCCAACCCTTCAATTTTATCATTTCCAAAACAACCAAGTCTTTTCAAAATTGTTAGTCCCTTTTCAGAAATGTGGCCAAGTCTATTATGCCAAATTAAGGACTTATTCATTTCAGAGTTTAAGACTGCACTGCAGTGACTGGCAATTGGTTCTGCAGTAATGGTATTTATACCATTAGTTTTAGGGGAGGATAATACAGTTTTATTTCCTTGTTGCAGTTCTAGGAGGCCTTTATTTATCATAATAGTGTATTTATCATCAAGCTCTCCTAAGGAATAAGGTTTCTTCTAAGTTCAGGCACATACATGGTGTTCTGTAGTTCAAGTGTATAGTTGTTCTCTAACTTCAACTTAACCTTCCCATTTCCCTTTATTTGACAACTCTTGTCATTTCTCATTTGAATTTGCCCTCCACTAAGTTCAACAAATTTAGAAAATCGCTCTCTTTTGGGACACATGTGAAATGTACATCCTGAATCCATGACCCATTCTTTTGGGTCTCTAGAAGAGGTGTTAACAAGAACAACACCTTGAATATCATGTTCATTTCTGCAGGACACAGCTGCAGAACCATCAGGTTTATTTCTCTCTTTCATATAAGAAATTTTCTTAAAGCAATCTTTTATTAGATGTCCAGTCTTACCACAATAATAACACTTTTCGATATGATTTTTTGTCTTCACATGATTCTTATTCTTTTCTTTGGGTTTGGGATTGGGAGATTTCCATTTGTTATGGAAATTAGAGCTTTGTTGATATTGTTTCTTGATTTGATTTACCCTTTCTTTTATATATAACCCTTCACAATACTTAAGATCTTTTGTTTCAGCCTTTAGTTCAAGTTCTCTATTTCTTAAGGCTGCAGTAATCTTATCTATGGTAAGTTCTTGACCTCCATATTCTAGGGCATTTCTGATGTCTTTATATTTCTCACTTAGTGAGTTTAAAAGAGCAACAACTTGTTGATCATCAAAAATTTCCTCATCACAGTTATCTAAGTCCTGAATCAATTTATTAAATCTGTCAAGGTTTTCTTCTAGATTAGATGAGGGATCAAACCTGAAGTTGTAAAATTGCCTAAGAAGATAACATTTATTTGGCATGGTTTTGATTAGATACAGAGTTTCCAATTTAGTCCACAATGCAGCAGCAGAGGTGGTTTCTCCTACTTTTCTAATAACACTATCAGATAAATGTAAGAAAATTGTACTCCATGCAGTATCATCTAACTCTTGTCTCCTATAGGCACTTATTTCTGCAGCCCATTGACCATCAAGGGCTGCAGGACATCTTTGTTGTAAAAGTAATGCCCTCATCTTCTGGCGCCAGAGACTGAAGTCTCCAGTGCCAGACCAAGTTTCAAGTTCAGATTTATGAGTAGTGGACATTATGACAGATTCCTAGCACACAGCAGCTGTCTTACAACACTTAGAGTATAATAGTTCAAGCAAGTTATTATGCTTGTTTAAAAAACAGAACAGATAATAATGCAGGATATTCTAGAGTTTATACCTACTTATTATACAGTTCAAACAGTCAATAAATGATATTTAGAAAAAGGTTTAAGGGCTGATAATTCTTAATTCCACTACTCCCTCAGATTCCCAGATCCTCGCAGGAGATCTTGGACAAAGGAAAGTAATAGAGAATTACTTACCTTAATAACCAATTTTCAAAAAAAAAAAAAAAACACAGTAAAAGAATAACTGTTTATAGAAGGGGTTTCAAGAAAGATACCAGAGCCTGAAAATCAATAGTTTCAGATTAAGGAAAGCACTAAGAGTATGCAGGATACGAATCCAGCTCAGGAATCTAGGTTCAAGAAAAACCAGCGAGTCACCAAGACTCAGTAATGACTCAGCAAGAAAGCTAGAACTCAGCAAAATACTTAGTGAGTCAACACAACTCGTCAAAACTCAGCACGAGTCATCAAAAAACAAGTTAGAACAAGAATAACCAACAATTCATAAAAAATAAAAATAGAAAAACTTCAAGATTCCAGTAGAGAACGTAAATCAAAACAGCCGAGTTCAACTCCGAATTATAGAACTTTAAAACAAAAAACAGTTTACTATTTTCTGAAAAGAATAATTTCAATTATGTAAAACAACAAGTTTTTAAAAAATATTAATTCAAAGTTTTGAGATCTGCAATATACAAACAGAGAACAAAAAAAAAATTTTGGGGACGAAAGGTCAAAAAACAAAAAAAAAATCCACACAATAACTCGCTCTGATACCACTGTTAGGTCTAGATCAAAAATATTTTGTGGTTATCACGTTTAAAATTTATTACAGAAATAATAAAATCAACACCAAAATTTTTCGCCCCAAAAAGGGGCCCGGATGTTCAGCCTTTAGGCCTAATCACCCGTTGAGCATCTGTTACAAAGATAGAGCTCAAGATCCACTAAGAAGAACCAAGAAATGTTAAAAATGTACGAAGAAACTGAAAGTTTCTTCGATATATCTCTCTAGCCTCTATTCTATAGGAAATCACAAAGATCAACTTCTACCATGAAAGTATTCTACTCTCATTTACATAACATATGGAAGAATCACCACTAAGATGAAGATCGAATTTATAGAGAGAAATATTCATCAAACCCTAACTGCACTCAGAGAAAGGGAAAAGACAGAGAGAGAGAGAGTCACGAAGCTTCTGGCGAATGAAAGGGCCAAAACCAAGTTAAAATACCTGATCAACCAAAGGATCAGATCCAAGGGTTGAGGATCAGCCACGTTTACGGCTGATACTCAACCCCCTTGAGGAGTTAAATCGTGTTTCAATTAGGTGCGACTTCTTTGCAACCCGGTCCGTAATCAATGGGCCAAAAAATTGTGAAGCAACCCAAAGAAAATTGGTTTAACATGAATTAAGGGAGGGGGTCATTTGTTGTGGCATGTGACCCGACAGATGGGTGGGATGGAGTTGTATCAAGTGGTGGTTGCGTTCTGACGTCTAGGTGGCAGTAGGGTAGAGTTTGAGGTGGTTGAAGGTGGCAATTCCATTGAGTCTCTAAGGTTTGTGTCGATATTTTTTCAGCCAATAGGAAGATTATTTGGTAGTGGTGGTGGTGGAAGAGAGAGGGAGAAAAAGAAAAGAAAAATATTTTATTTTATTTATTTTGAATTTTTTAATAATTTATTTGGGAGTCATTTGCACTTTTTAAAAAGCTTTGGGAGTATGGTTGTAATTAGTTCTTTATTTTTATTTTTTGTTTTATTTTAAATATGAGGGTATATTTGTTATTTCACATATTTTTATTGAGAATTTGGACAAAAATTGATAAAAATAACGTTTTTCACAATGAAACGTAGAAATAGGGACGAAAATACAAAAATTTGAAACGTGGGGGACGTTTTACACACGAAAGGCAAACGTAATGACATTTTGTGTCAATAAGCCCTTACATAATTTTGCACAATATGATAATCGAGGATGAACGTAATGTTAATGTACGGATTGAAGATTCAATGGAAGCGCCAACTTCAAAAGTCGAGATGCTTGTAGATGAAAATATCCAATTCCCTAAATTCCATGCTCAACATAAGCAATTCAAGGATGTAAATGTGCACTTCGCACTTCGAGGTGCATTAATTGATTATGTATGGGATGAATATAACTAATTCCAATATATAAGTGACAAAACGAGTTGTTAATTTCTTTACAAGTAATTTTTCTTGTGCGTTCAATGTAATTTTTTTAATTGATTAAAAATTATATGTAATTTCCAATGATCTACATGCCAAATTTGATGTTCCTTAGAGACGGTCTTAGTGCAACATAAATATTGTAACATTAGTATTATTAAATAACATTACCCAAATTCTAGAGAACCCAACAACTTCATAAACAAACTTAATTATTCTCAATATCACACACTTTTTTATTTTTAGCCATCCTTGATCCACAATGTAAGCAATTACTTAGTACAGTAACTATTTATGCTTTGTGACACATATCTCCATCACAAGTCCAACCTTCCTTGGGATTCTTCTCTTCATCTTCTCCCTGGACGTCGCCCTTGTCCTTATCCTTGTCACTTAATGCACATTTCGGGTGGAGATCAAAGTCACACTCCTTACACCAGAACGACCACCATTGTCCAAATTCACTGCACCCATCACAATAATAACCTGCATGCTTGGAGAGATCAAGTTCGTGCTCCTCGTGAAGTGCATGCCTCACTTTCTTAGGCCACTCCTCAGCCATCTTCTCATAATGTTCCTCAATCTCCTTGATGCGTTCCTCAGTGAAAGGGTAAGCATCTGCACCGTGATACGTGATGAGATTTATGGCTCCAGTCGTGACAGTCTTGCCTGTTGGCCCTACTGCTACTAACGTCGGGATGCCTTGAACCTTGAACAAACGACTTAGAGATAGCTTCCTTTTATCCCCAAACGGAATTGCCAGCCATGGCATTGTTGAAAAGAATTCATCAAAGGATATTTGGTCTCTGTCACTGGAGATGAATATCACTTCAAATTTGTCGTCCTTTGCTTTGATTTCGTGGTATGCCTCTATGAGCTTAGGAAGAAAAGCACGGCATGGAGGACACCAATGCGCGGAAAAGTACAGAAGTATATTTTTTCCTACAAGCTCAGAAACCCGAACCTGAAAAGAGAGAAATTGTCAAATTAGTTACCAAAATCATCCAATACCATAGTGAATTGAGTATGAAGGTAGCCAAGAATAGCATTTTCACCTTAACTCCTTCTTTCCCAATCACAAAGTCAGAGTCTCCTGATACCAAAATTGATTCAAGAGTTTGCGATTCCCTCTTTATCTTCTCCAGTTCTTCAATCTCAGCCAATTTCTCAGACGTAAAAGGATAGGCCTTTCTTCCATGATCTTCAATGACTTCAGCAACATTAGGATGGATGGTCTTTCCGTCTGGCCCAATGACAACAACGATTGGCAGAGCAGAGAGCTCAAAGTAATGAACTAACTTTGCGCAAGTTTTGTCCAAAACAGGCAATGAAAGCCACGGAATGCCTTCAAACTTTTGCTTAAATGACGATTCCTCATCATCGAGGGGAATCATCACAATCTCAAAATTCTCTCCCTCTTTTCTCAACTCTTGATAAATTTCAACAAGCTTCAGAGTAAAAGCAAGTGATTCTTTATATGCAACGATGGAGAAATACAGGAGTATAATCTTACCTTCAAGTTCAACGACCGGTACCTAGTAAAGATAATGGATGAGAAACATCATTATTGTATTACTAATTGAATCAAGAATCACATATTTTCAAAAGAAGATCACCTTTTCTCCATTTGATCTAATCACATAATCCCGTGATGGGGACACCAATAAAGATTTAAGGGACTGATTTCTCTTAGCTTCTTCTTCTTGCTCTTTGAGTTCTTGAATTCGTTCTGGGGTAAAAGGAAATCCTTTGGCCTCGTATTCTCGGATGATTACAACACCTTCATTGGTCAATTCCTTCCCATTCTCATCCAGGATCACAAGATGAGGGATTCCACTCACATCAAACAATTTATCGAGTCGATTACGTGTCTCAGAATCAGAAAATGGAATGGCAAGCCAAGGCATTTTAGAGAAATATTTATCGAATGACTCATTATCTTGATCAGCAGAGACAAATACGACTTCAAATTTGCTATCAGAAAGTAGCTCGTTATACACCTTAACCAATTTTGGGGTGAATGATTGACAGGGGCCGCACCACGACGCCGAGAAATATAATCCAACTTTCTTCCCCTTCAAACTCTGGACCTTCACCTGTAAACTCCACTAACATTAAAATTTGCCCTCTAGTAAAGTAGTATTTTTTTTTTTTTTTTGTTTTTGTTAAGAACATATTTTTCAAGTATATCATATTGTTAATCCTTAGGATTCTATCTTAAAAAATGACATTGTTAAGTGGAGTAGCACAAACTTTTATAAATTGATCTATATTTTCATCTTTAATCAATGTAGGATTACATTCTTTAACATGCCCAATTAATCGAATCAAATTGAATTTAATGGGCTCTAATAGTATGATAAGCTTTGGAAAAGAGTAGCCAAACCCTTAGGCTATCTCCAACTGCACCAAAATTTACACGATTTGTATCAAATTTTGCACCAAACCAAAATTCATCTCCAACTATTACACCAAAACTTACACCAAATGAGCAGCGTTTACCATTTTCTTCACTTTTTTTATTCTTAGTAATTTATTTATTTAATTATTTTATAAATACATAAATTATTAAACAAGTAATTATGTTAAATTATGGAAAAGATTAAATTTATTAATAAATATAAAAAATATGGTACAATTAATAAAAACTATAACAACGAAAATAGTAAATCTGGTTTGTTTGTTATTTTTTACTCTTAAATTTATTTTAAATGCAAATAATAGTTGTTGCAAAACAACTACAATGCAACACTATTTTGGTGCAATATTATTCACTTTGCACCAAATTGGTGCAAAATGTACAAAATCGTTTTACCATTTCTTTTCATTTTCCAAATAAATTGATTAAGGATATTTATGTCGTTTGTGCTATATATATTTTTTTATACAATAAATTATTATTATTTACATTTAAAATAAATTTTAAATACAAATAATAATAATAATTAATTAACTAAAAGGAAAAAAATAAAATATTGTAATATCCTAATTCAAAATGCATGCACTATTTTTTAATGGAATGATTTAATATTTTCATTGATGCAGTGTTTTTATTAATTGTACTATATTTTTTATATTTATTAATGAATTTAATATTTTTATAATTTAACGTAATTATTTATTTAATAATTTTTATTTTTATAAAATACTTAAATAAATAATATTTCAAATAAATAAATTAGTAAGAATCGAAAAAGGGAAGAAAATGGTTAAAACTATTCATTTGGTGTAAATTTTGATATAATGGTTGGAGATGAATTTTAGTTTGGTGCAAAATTAGGTGTTGCGCTGGATATAACTTCACAAATTGATCTATGTTTTAAATTTTTATTCGACGTGAGATTATATCTTTTTAACATGTATAACTATCCGCAATCAAGCTAGTAGTTTTTCAGATTACAAAATATGCCCAGATAATCTTAGCAACAGTAATCCATATCCAAAACATTCGATGAAAATTTGATTTTTTGTCAATTAGGTAAAAATCCAAAAGAAAAAAAGAAAAACCAAAATCCCACATAATAATCTTTACTGATCAGTGAACGTTAATTGCCAGATTAGCTCGTAACCCTCTAATTACAAACTGTATATACTTGTAACACTATGTGAACTTCCACATAAAAAATTAAAAATTAAAAACATACATATTTAGCATAAAAAAGTACAATTAAAAAATATAAAATAAATAAGAACACCTGGTCACCACTGTTGCGAATAAGGAAATCTCTGTTTGATGAACACAAAAGGGACTCAAGATCGTGAGTGGGCACCTCTTTCAATTGATCCTCCATTTGCCTCTCTTACAAACTGATTGATAAATGAAATATTGGTTGAACTAAAATGCTGAAGACGGATATATAGAGGGCCCGTTTGATTCTCAGGGCGTGTTTGGTTTTTATTCTTTGATCACAAAAATGAAAAATATGATCGTTATTCATCAAATTAAGTCACTATAATTGACTTTTTATATCTTGTGTGGGTCTTATAATAACTGTATTTTTTATTTTCATTTTTTAAAAAAAGGGAACAAATTGGCTCTCATTCTTTGGCCACAAAAATGAAAATTATGATCGTTATTCATCATAGCAAGTCACCATATTTGATTTTTTATATTTTGTGTGAGTCCCGTAATGATTAAATTTTTCATTCTCATTCTTATAAAAATGAAAATTATACGGGTAAATAGTGGATTCTCGACTTACGTCGAGAGAAAGTTTCACGGAAGTCAGGTACGAGGGCCCTACTAGATGCTTTCTGTCCTTGAAAATCTTTACATTTTGTGATACAATCTGATGTGAAATATTTATTAAAATAATTAAGACATGATGGTGCTATGCCGAAGAACAATGTATACATAACAATGTTTGACAGCGACTTCCAAATTTTTTCAACAGTGTAATTAATTTTACCTTGCACCCTTTGAAATATGCTTTTCCACTCCTGTCCTCAATTACAAAATTTTTGTTGACAGTTGAATAAAAATTTTAGGGTAGTTTTGGAATAATAGAATGTTCCACTGAAGAAAAGTACTTTACAATAAATTAATCCTGCAAAAAGCTGTCAAAGTTTATCCAAATATGGGGTATGACGTGAATTGTATGACGTCGAATTGTTGACGTCATACCGCAACAAAGGCCCTGTTTGATTTCCCTTATCCTATGTTTCTTGGTTTTTAATTTGGAAAAATAATGTTGTGAATAATATTTTTTGAAAAATATATGGTTAAAAATTAGGGAAAAAAAATTTGGATAAAAGCCACCAAAGATAGGCAAAATTTTCTAATAAAATGATATGAATTACGTTGAAAAACTTCACACTTGTCATCCAAAAATAATAAATGTTAACGAAATAATTAAATTTTTTTTAAGAAAACACAAGTCAATATCTCTTTTTAAAACGTACGTTTGACGTATCTTTAATTATCTTTGATGTTCATTTGAACCATTCGATATATCTATGATTTAGTTTTCGAAACGAGCTTCAAAATGACGTAAATGATTTGTTTAATATTTGTTACGATCGACCATTTCGCACGTCATTAACGATGTAGAAAACTAGATCGTAAGCATTTCGAAATGCTGTTAAGAATGCAATATTTCTACTTTATTTAACATTCCATAATGATACTAAAAATTTAGACAAAATATAGAAAATTTAATGGTGGTCAAAGACTTGAAATGATTTGTCGTTAAATTTTCACAAGATCCACGTCAGCACTTGCATGTTCTTTTGTCGACCCTTCTATAAATGGAAGTGCACAAGTAGCAAAACCCTTATCTCAAGGACTTGAGTTGACTAAGTAGAGAATCAGTAGTTACATTAGGAAAGCGATGATCTTATTCTGTTGGGTAATTAGCAAAAAACATTCATGTCATTTAACACTCCTTATGAAAATAGTTCATATAGTTTCAAACTTGGCATTTACACCCTTATTCAAACATTCAATTGCTGTTTGATTGATATAAGTGATTTTAACTTGCTATATTTGAGATTTATATTCAAAAAAAAATTAAAAATCAATTCTACCGTCTCTTGAATAGTTATTCTAGGGATATCAATAACACTAATAGGACCCTAAAATTAAGCCCAATGGTGGGAGATTTAAATCAAATTTTTAGTAGATTTTGATAAATATCGATAAAATGTGTGGTTTAAAAATTGTGGATCACAAAAAATATGGTTTATATATATATAAACCAAAGGGCGGGGCGGGCACCAACCAATTGTGGCGGGTTTTTTTGGCTCCATTCGGGACATGCAAGAATTATTTTGCCATCTCTACGAATAATATGGAGTTCCAAACAAAAATATAATTAATTTTAAAATGTTAATGGCCCGACTATTTGTGGGTTAGTGATGGAAAAAACACACGGCTAGTTTCTGAGGACCCTACCACTTTTGCGCAAGTTAGCAATATTAAGGGTCAATTTGATTGTAAGAATGAAATTTGGGTAAAAAAAATGAATTTTAAGGAATTGAATTGTCTAAAACTTGGTTTCACAGAGACTTGTCATTTAAATGAGTTTGATTGGTATAATTTTTGAATCTTTTGGTATTCGTTTGGTTTTGTTTTCTATGAAAATTATCAATTAAAATGATATTTACAATTGTGGATAAAATTTGTTTCTATTGTCAATTAAAAAAAAAACTGGAAAACATATTTTCACCAAAACCAAAGGAAAACAAATTCCTTCAAAACCAAAAAAAGGGGTCACATGGGGGTAATTGGAAAACCAATTTCATGAAATTTTTTGGCCATCAAACATACATTTTTGGGTAGAAATGGATTTTTCCCCCAATTTTCATGAAAAAATGGGCCTATCAAACATGCCTTAATATTATTTTGTAATCATTCGACAACATTGTCCTACCCGTCTCCACGAGGATGTTTCTTTGGTAAAAGCAAGGACTAAAGATGCAAATATAGCAATTTTTTTGACACAATAGATGACCAACATTCACATTGGTGGGCCCACTTCTTTTTTGGATATTTTATTCACGTGAGGCTGTGAGAGGATGCCAACTATTATGTCAAAAAAATTCTGACAGAGTAATTTAATTGATCTAGCAAAGCAGGTCTCGAGTTAAGCAATCAAGTTGAACAAAATTTCATGGTATTTTAGTACATTTACCCGTCAAACCCAACACCAATTTATCATTTTTCGAATAGAATTAAACAAGAAAAAGGTTAAAATTTTGTGGTTAATTTATCCAATATTGTTGAATACCATATGTCTTTTTTTATTTTGATTAACTTATAATCCTGATATCTACCACACTTCTTTGAACATTTGAAATGCGTATATTCCTAATAGACCCCTTGTGCTTCGAAAGGTCCAAATAAGATATACGAAGAAAAAATTATTTTGATACTTTTGACAATAAAACTTATTAAAGAAATTCGTTTCTCAACAAATTTTGACTTGTTTACAAATACAGCGCGCTATTTCCTAATCCAATTGGAGTACCTCTATAGGATAGACATCGATGAAAAATTGAAGACTAACAACATGAAGTAATTGAGTTCAGCAATTCTTCATCAATAATCAATCCATAACTAGGTAAAGATCTCATCCCATCTTTTTTACAAAACGCATCCATAATCTTTAGGGGATTTTCAAACACACTCATTAGGACAAGATTTAGGCCATGTTTGGTACTAGATTTTAATCTAGAGTTAACAAAGGGTTCGAATAGATTCTTGGGATCTCCTCAAGGAAGAGATCAAATCACAATTTTTCCCGAAAAATGTCGAGTATCAGGCTCGACGGGCACTTCGAAACCTGAAACATACAAGCACTATCAGGGAGTATGTGAAAGCCTTTTTAGGGCATATGCTGAATATTCGAGATATGTCGGAAAAGGATAAGCTCTTCACATTTATGGAAGGGATGAAACCGTGGACACGCACAGAACTTCAAAGACACAAGGTTACTGATTTGAGCACGGCCATGGGAGCCGCAGAATGCTTGAGCGACTACCAAACACAATCTAGAAAAGATCTACCTTCGGGGAGTAATCAAGCAATTGGAGGTGGTAACAGACCTTACAGATCCAGCTCGAACCCAAATGGGGGAGAGCGTTACTCTAAGAATAAGGAAGGAGTCTATCAAAGCACCCGTGACTTTCAAGGAAATTATCATAATGGCCGTCAAGGAAATTTTAACAGCAACAACAGTAATAACTGGAACAAAGGAAAAGAACAGAGGGCCGAACTGATGCCACTCCCAATGATGTGCTTTTTATGCAAAGGACCTCATCGAATGTCAGAGTGTCCTAAAAAACGGATAGTGAATGCATATTGTCAGCTAACAAGTGGTGGGTCAAGTTCAAAACAAGAGGCCCCACAGGTTAGTTGTCATGGTGAGACCAACTCCAAAGACGATGAGGACGTAGTTGGGACATTTTCACATTGGTGCAACATACTGTCGCATCGGGTTGCTGAAAAGGATGATGGTTCCTTTTAAGAGGCAAGGATGGAAGAAGCGAAG